>NC_060123.1:1530425-1836510 GCF_021461395.2 Schistocerca americana | reverse complement strand
TTTCTATGGAAACGACAGGATTTTTTTTTGGGATACGACAATCACATTTCCGATCCACTTATCCTTCTTTACTGCATCCCTCACTCCCAAACATTGACGAATTCACACGGAAATTGCGTCGCTATGAAATACGAGTACTATGTGTTCTAAGACATTTCCTTCTAAATCGAGTAACGTTTCTATGGAAACGACAGGATTTTCTTTTGGGATACGACAATCTCATTTCCGATCCACTAATCCTTCTTTACTGCATCCCTCACTCCCAAACATTGACGAATTCACACGGAAATTGCGTCGCTATGAAATACTATGTGTTCTAAGACATTTCCTTCTAAATCGAGTAACGTTTCTATGGAAACGACAGGATTTTCTTTTGGGATACGACAATCTCATTTCCGATACACTAATCCTCCTTTACTGCATCCCTCACTCCCAAACATTGACGAATTCACACGGAAATTGCGTCGCTATGAAATACTATGTGTTCTAAGACATTTCCTTCTAAATCGAGTAACGTTTCTATGGTAACGACAGGATTTACTTTTGGGATACGACAATCACATTTCCGATCCACTAATCCTTCTTTACTCCATCCCTCACTCCCAAACATTGACGAATTCACACGGAAATTGCGTCGCTATGAAATACTATGTGTTCTAAGACATTTCCTTCTAAATAGAGTAACGTTTCTATGGAAACGACACGATTTTCTTTTGGGATACGACAATCACTTTTCCGATCCACTAATCCTTCTTTACTGCATCCTGCACTCCCAAACATTGACGAATTCACACGGAAATTGCGTCGCTATGAAATACTATGTGTTCTAAGACATTTCCTTCTAAATCGAGTAACGTTTCTATGGAAACGACAGGATTGTCTTTTGGGATACGACAATCACATTTCCGATCCACTAATCCTTCTTTACTGCATCCCTCACTCCCAAACAATGACGAATTCACACGGAAATTTCGTCGCTATGAAATACTATTTGTTCCAAGACATTTCCTTCTAAATCGAGTAACGTTTCTATGGAAACGACATGATTTCCCTTTTGAAACGACAATCTCATTTCTGATCCACCAATCCTTCTTTACTGCATCCCTCACTCCCACACATTGACGAATTCACACGGAAATTCCGTCGCTATGAAATACGAGTACTATGTGTTCTAAGACATTTCCTTCTAAATCGAGTATCGTTTCTATGGAAACGACAGGATTTTCTTTTGGGAGACGACAATCTCATTTCCGATCCACTAATCCTTCTTTACTGCATCCCTCACTCCCAAACATTGACGAATTCACACGGAAATTCCGTCGCTATGAAATACGGGTACTATGTGTTCTAAGACATTTCCTTCTAAATCGAGTAACGTTTCTATGGAAACGACAGGATTTTGTTTTGGGATACGACAATCACATTTCCGATCCACTAATCCATCTTTACTGCATCCCTCACTCCCACACATTGACGACTTCACACGGAAATTCCGTCGCTATGAAATACGAGTACTATGTGTTCTAAGACATTTCCTTCTAAATCGAGTAACGTTTCTATGGAAACGACAGGATTTTCTTTTGGGATACGACAATCTCATTTCCGATCCACTAATCCTTCTTTACTGCATCTCTCACTCCCACACAATGACGAATTCACACGGAAATTCCGTCGCAAAGAAATACGAGTACAATGTGTTCTAAGACAGTTACTTCTAAATCGAGTAACGTTTCTATGGAAACGACAGGATTTTCTTTTGGGATACGACAATCACATTTCCGATCCACTAATCCTTCTTGACTCCATCCCTCACTCCCAAACATTGACGAATTCACACGGAAATTGCGTCGCTATGAAATACTATATGTTCTAAGACATCTCCTTCTAAATTGAGTAACGTTTCTATGGAAACGACATAATTTTCTTTTGGGATACGACAATTACATTTCCGATCCACTAATCCTTCTTTACTGCATCCCTCACTCCCACACATTGACGAATTAACACTGAAATTCCGTCGCTATGAAATACGAGTACTATGTGTTCTAAGACATTTCCTTCTAAATCGAGTAACGTTTCTATGGAAACACCAGGATTTTCTTTTGGGATACGACAATCACATTTCCGATCCACTAATCCTTCTTTACTGCATCCCTCACTCCCAAACATTGACGAATTCACACGGAAATTGCGTCGCTATGAAATACTATGTGTTCTAAGACATTTCCTTTTAAATCGAGTAACGTTTCTATGGAAACGAATGGATTTTCTTTTGGGATACGACAAACTCATTTCCGATCCACTAATCCTTCTTTACTGCATCCCTCACTCCCACACATTGACGAATTCACACGGAAATTTCGTCGCTATGAATTACTATGGGTTCTATGACTTCTCCTTCGAAATCAAGTAACGTTTCTATGGAAACGACAGGACCTTTTTTTTTGGTTACGACAATCTCATTTCCGATCCACTAATGCTTCTTTACTGCATGCCTCACTCCCACACATTGACGAATTCACACGGAAATTGCGTCGCTATGAAATACTATGTGTTCTAAGACATTTCCTTCTAAATCGAGTAACGTTTCTATGGAAACGACAGAATTTTCTTTTGGGAGACGACAATCTCATTTCCGATCCACAAATCCTTCTTTACTGCATCCCTCACTCCCAAACATTGACGAATTCACACGGAAATTCCGTCGCTATGAAATACGGGTACTATGTGTTCTAAGACATTTCCTTCTAAATCGAGTAACGTTTCTATGGAAACGACAGGATTTTCTTTTGGGATACGACAATCACATTTCCGATCCACTAATCCTTCTTTACTCCATCCCTCACTACCAAACATTGACGAATTCACACGGAAATTGCGTCGCTATGAAATACTATGTGTTCTAAGACATTTCCTTCTAAATCGAGTATCGTTTCTATGGAAACGACAGGATTTTCTTTTGGGAGACGACAATCTCATTTCTGATCCACTAATCCTTCTTTACTGCATCCCTCACTCCCAAACATTGACGAATTCACACGGAAATTCCGTCGCTATGAAATACGGGTACTATGTGTTCTAAGACATTTCCTTCTAAATCGAGTAACGTTTCTATGGAAACACCAGGATTTTCTTTTGGGATACGACAATCACATTTCCGATCCACTAATCCTTCTTTACTGCATCCCTCACTCCCAAACATTGACGAATTCACACGGAAATTGCGTCGCTATGAAATACTATGTGTTCTAAGACATTTCCTTCTAAATCGAGTAACGTTTCTATGGAAACGACGGCATTTTCTTTTGGGATACGACAAACTCATTTCCGATCCACTAATCCTTCTTTACTGCATCCCTCACTCCCACACATTGACGAATTCACACGGAAATTTCGTCGCTATGAATTACTATGGGTTCTATGACTTCTCCTTCGAAATCAAGTAACGTTTCTATGGAACGACAGGACTTTTTTTTGGGATACGACAATCTCATTTCCGATCCACTAATGCTTCTTTACTGCATCCCTCACTCCCACACATTGACGAATTCACACGGAAATTGCGTCGCTAAGAAATACTATGTGTTCTAAGACATATCCTTCTAAATCGAGTAACGTTTCTATGGAAACGACAGGATTTTCTTTTGGGAGACGACAATCTCATTTCCGATCCACTAATCCTGCTTTACTGCATCCCTCACTCCCAAACATTGACGAATTCACACGGAAATTCCGTCGCTATGAAATACGGGTATTATGTGTTCTAAGACATTTCCTTCTAAATCGAGTAACGTTTCTATGGAAACGACAGGATTTTCTTTTGGGATACGACAATCACATTTCCGATCCACTAATCCTACTTTTTCTTTATGTAAATTTATAAATTTATATGTACACGCTGTATGGATTAATTTGATTAGATGGGTAGATCACATAACTAATGAGGAAGTATTGAATAGGATTGGGGAGAAGAGAAGTTTGTGGCACAACTTGACCAGAAGAAGGGATCGGTTGGTAGGACATATTCTGAGGCATCAAGGGATCACCAATTTAGTATTGGAGGGCAGCGTGGAGGGTAAAAATCGTAGAGGCAGACCAAGAGATGAATACACTAAGCAGATTCAGAAGGATGTAGGTTGCAGTAGGTACTGGGAGATGAAAAAGCTTGCACAGGATAGAGTAGCATGGAGAGCTGCATCAAACCAGTCTCAGGACTGAAGACCACAACAACAACAACAACAATCCTACTTTACTGCATCCCTCACTCCCAAACATTGACGAATTCACACGGAAATTCCGTCGCTATGAAATACGGGTACTATGTGTTCTAAGACATTTCCTTCTAAATCGAGTAACGTTTCTATCGAAACGACAGGATTTTCTTTTGGGATACGACAATCACATTTCCGATCAACTAATCCTTCTTTACTGCATCCCTCACTCCCACACATTGACGAATTCACACGGAAATTCCGTCGCTATGAAATACGAGTACTGTGAGTTCTAAGACATTTCCTTCTAAATCGAGTAACGTTTCTATGGAAACGACAGGATTTTCTTGTGGCATACGACAATCACATTTCCGATCCACTAATCCTTGTTTACTGCATCCCTCACTCCCAAACATCGACGAATTCACACGGAAATTAAGCCGCTATGAAATACTATGTGTTCCAAGACATTTCCTTCCAAATCGTGTAACGTTTCTATGGAAACGACAGGATTTTCTTTTGGGATACGACAATCTCATTTCCGATCCACGAATCCTTCTTTACTGCATCCCTCACTCCCACACATTGATGAATTCACACGGAAATTGCGTCGCTATGAAATGCTATGTGTTCTAAGACATTTCCTTCTAAATCGAGTAACGTTTCTATGGAAACGACAGGATTTTCTTTTTGGATACGACAATCACATTTCCGATCCACTAATCCTTCTTTACTGCATCCCTCACTCCCAAACATTGACGAATTCACACGGAAATTCCGTCGCTATGAAATACGGGTACTATGTGTTCTAAGACATTTCCTTCTAAATCGAGTAACGTTTCTATGGAAACGACAGGATTTTCTTTTGGGATACGACAATCACATTTCCGATCCACTAATCCTTCTTTACTGCATCCCTCACTCCCACACATTGACGAATTCACACGGAAATTCCGTCGCTATGAAATACGAGTACTATGTGTTCTAAGACATTTCCTTCTAAATCGAGTAACGTTTCTATGGAAACGACAGGATTATCTTTTGGATTACGACAATCTCATTTCCGATCCACTAATCCTTCTTTTACTGCATCTCTCACTCCCACACATTGACGGATTCACACGGAAATTCCGTCGCAAAGAAATACGAGTACTATGTGTTCTAAGACATTTACTTCTAAATCGAGTAACGTTTCTATGGAAACGACAGGATTTTCTTTTGGGATACGACAATCACATTTCCGATCCACTAATCCTTCTTGACTCCATCCCTCACTCCCAAACATTGACGAATTCACACGGAAATTGCGTCGCTATGAAATACTATGTGTTCTAAGACATCTCCTTCTAAATCGAGTAACGTTTCTATGGAAACGACATAATTTTCTTTTGGGATACGACAATCACATTTCCGATCCACTAATCCTTCTTTACTGCATCCCTCACTCCCACACATTGACGAATTCACACTGAAATTCCGTCGCTATGAAATACGAGTACTATGTGTTCTAAGACATTTCCTTCTAAATCGAGTAACGTTTCTATGGAAACACCAGGATTTTCTTTTGGGATACGACAATCACATTTCCGATCCACTAATCCTTCTTTACTGCATCCCTCACTCCCAAACATTGACGAATTCACACGGAAATTGCGTCGCTATGAAATACTATGTGTTCTAAGACATTTCCTTTTAAATCGAGTAACGTTTCTATGGAAACGACGGGATTTTTTTTTGGGATACGACAAACTCATTTCCGATCCACTAATCCTTCTTTACTGCATCCCTCACTCCCACACATTGACGAATTCACACGGAAATTTCGTCGCTATGAATTACTATGGGTTCTATGACTTCTCCTTCGAAATCAAGTAACGTTTCTATGGAAACGACAGGACTTTTTTTTGGGTTACGACAATCTCATTTCCGATCCACTAATGCTTCTTTACTGCATGCCTCACTCCCACACATTGACGAATTCACACGGAAATTGCGTCGCTATGAAATACTATGTGTTCTAAGACATTTCCTTCTAAATCGAGTAACGTTTCTATGGAAACGACAGAATTTTCTTTTGGGAGACGACAATCTCATTTCCGATCCCCAAATCCCTCTTTACTGCATCCCTCACTCCCAAACATTGACGAATTCACACGGAAATTCAGTCGCTATGAAATACGGGTACTATGTGTTCTAAGACATTTCCTTCTAAATCGAGTAACGTTTCTATGGAAACGACAGGATATTCTTTTGGGATACGACAATCACATTTCCGATCCACTAATCCTTCATTACTCCATCCCTCACTCCCAAACATTGACGAATTCACACGGAAATTGCGTCGCTATGAAATACTATGTGTTCTAAGACATTTCCTTTTAAATCGAGTAACGTTTCTATGGAAACGAATGGATTTTCTTTTGGGATACGACAAACTCATTTCCGATCCACTAATCCTTCTTTACTGCATCCCTCACTCCCACACATTGACGAATTCACACGGAAATTTCGTCGCTATGAATTACTATGGGTTCTATGACTTCTCCTTCGAAATCAAGTAACGTTTCTATGGAAACGACAGGACCTTTTTTTTTGGTTACGACAATCTCATTTCCGATCCACTAATGCTTCTTTACTGCATGCCTCACTCCCACACATTGACGAATTCACACGGAAATTGCGTCGCTATGAAATACTATGTGTTCTAAGACATTTCCTTCTAAATCGAGTAACGTTTCTATGGAAACGACAGAATTTTCTTTTGGGAGACGACAATCTCATTTCCGATCCACAAATCCTTCTTTACTGCATCCCTCACTCCCAAACATTGACGAATTCACACGGAAATTCCGTCGCTATGAAATACGGGTACTATGTGTTCTAAGACATTTCCTTCTAAATCGAGTAACGTTTCTATGGAAACGACAGGATTTTCTTTTGGGATACGACAATCACATTTCCGATCCACTAATCCTTCTTTACTCCATCCCTCACTCCCAAACATTGACGAATTCACACGGAAATTGCGTCGCTATGAAATACTATGTGTTCTAAGACATTTCCTTCTAAATCGAGTATCGTTTCTATGGAAACGACAGGATTTTCTTTTGGGAGACGACAATCTCATTTCTGATCCACTAATCCTTCTTTACTGCATCCCTCACTCCCAAACATTGACGAATTCACACGGAAATTCCGTCGCTATGAAATACGGGTACTATGTGTTCTAAGACATTTCCTTCTAAATCGAGTAACGTTTCTATGGAAACACCAGGATTTTCTTTTGGGATACGACAATCACATTTCCGATCCACTAATCCTTCTTTACTGCATCCCTCACTCCCAAACATTGACGAATTCACACGGAAATTGCGTCGCTATGAAATACTATGTGTTCTAAGACATTTCCTTCTAAATCGAGTAACGTTTCTATGGAAACGACGGCATTTTCTTTTGGGATACGACAAACTCATTTCCGATCCACTAATCCTTCTTTACTGCATCCCTCACTCCCACACATTGACGAATTCACACGGAAATTTCGTCGCTATGAATTACTATGGGTTCTATGACTTCTCCTTCGAAATCAAGTAACGTTTCTATGGAACGACAGGACTTTTTTTTGGGATACGACAATCTCATTTCCGATCCACTAATGCTTCTTTACTGCATCCCTCACTCCCACACATTGACGAATTCACACGGAAATTGCGTCGCTAAGAAATACTATGTGTTCTAAGACATATCCTTCTAAATCGGGTAACGTTTCTATGGAAACGACAGGATTTTCTTTTGGGAGACGACAATCTCATTTCCGATCCACTAATCCTGCTTTACTGCATCCCTCACTCCCAAACATTGACGAATTCACACGGAAATTCCGTCGCTATGAAATACGGGTATTATGTGTTCTAAGACATTTCCTTCTAAATCGAGTAACGTTTCTATGGAAACGACAGGATTTTCTTTTGGGATACGACAATCACATTTCCGATCCACTAATCCTACTTTACTGCATCCCTCACTCCCAAACATTGACGAATTCACACGGAAATTCCGTCGCTATGAAATACGGGTACTATGTGTTCTAAGACATTTCCTTCTAAATCGAGTAACGTTTCTATCGAAACGACAGGATTTTCTTTTGGGATACGACAATCACATTTCCGATCAACTAATCCTTCTTTACTGCATCCCTCACTCCCACACATTGACGAATTCACACGGAAATTCCGTCGCTATGAAATACGAGTACTGTGAGTTCTAAGACATTTCCTTCTAAATCGAGTAACGTTTCTATGGAAACGACAGGATATTCTTTTGGGATACGACAATCTCATTTCCGATCCACTAATCCTTCTTTCCTGCATCCCTCACTCCCACACATTGACGAATTCACACGGAAATTCCGTCGCAATGAAATACGAGTACTATGTGTTCTAAGACATTTACTTCTAAATCGAGTAACGTTTCTATGGAAACGACAGGATTTTCTTGTGGCATACGACAATCACATTTCCGATCCACTAATCCTTGTTTACTGCATCCCTCACTCCCAAACATCGACGAATTCACACGGAAATTAAGCCGCTATGAAATACTATGTGTTCCAAGACATTTCCTTCCAAATCGTGTAACGTTTCTATGGAAACGACAGGATTTTCTTTTGGGATACGACAATCTCATTTCCGATCCACGAATCCTTCTTTACTGCATCCCTCACTCCCACACATTGATGAATTCACACGGAAATTGCGTCGCTATGAAATGCTATGTGTTCTAAGACATTTCCTTCTAAATCGAGTAACGTTTCTATGGAAACGACAGGATTTTCTTTTTGGATACGACAATCACATTTCCGATCCACTAATCCTTCTTTACTGCATCCCTCACTCCCAAACATTGACGAATTCACACGGAAATTCCGTCGCTATGAAATACGGGTACTATGTGTTCTAAGACATTTCCTTCTAAATCGAGTAACGTTTCTATGGAAACGACAGGATTTTCTTTTGGGATACGACAATCACATTTCCGATCCACTAATCCTTCTTTACTGCATCCCTCACTCCCACACATTGACGAATTCACACGGAAATTCCGTCGCTATGAAATACGAGTACTATGTGTTCTAAGACATTTCCTTCTAAATCGAGTAACGTTTCTATGGAAACGACAGGATTATCTTTTGGATTACGACAATCTCATTTCCGATCCACTAATCCTTCTTTTACTGCATCTCTCACTCCCACACATTGACGGATTCACACGGAAATTCCGTCGCAAAGAAATACGAGTACTATGTGTTCTAAGACATTTACTTCTAAATCGAGTAACGTTTCTATGGAAACGACAGGATTTTCTTTTGGGATACGACAATCACATTTCCGATCCACTAATCCTTCTTGACTCCATCCCTCACTCCCAAACATTGACGAATTCACACGGAAATTGCGTCGCTATGAAATACTATGTGTTCTAAGACATCTCCTTCTAAATCGAGTAACGTTTCTATGGAAACGACATAATTTTCTTTTGGGATACGACAATCACATTTCCGATCCACTAATCCTTCTTTACTGCATCCCTCACTCCCACACATTGACGAATTCACACTGAAATTCCGTCGCTATGAAATACGAGTACTATGTGTTCTAAGACATTTCCTTCTAAATCGAGTAACGTTTCTATGGAAACACCAGGATTTTCTTTTGGGATACGACAATCACATTTCCGATCCACTAATCCTTCTTTACTGCATCCCTCACTCCCAAACATTGACGAATTCACACGGAAATTGCGTCGCTATGAAATACTATGTGTTCTAAGACATTTCCTTTTAAATCGAGTAACGTTTCTATGGAAACGACGGGATTTTTTTTGGGATACGACAAACTCATTTCCGATCCACTAATCCTTCTTTACTGCATCCCTCACTCCCACACATTGACGAATTCACACGGAAATTTCGTCGCTATGAATTACTATGGGTTCTATGACTTCTCCTTCGAAATCAAGTAACGTTTCTATGGAAACGACAGGACTTTTTTTTGGGTTACGACAATCTCATTTCCGATCCACTAATGCTTCTTTACTGCATGCCTCACTCCCACACATTGACGAATTCACACGGAAATTGCGTCGCTATGAAATACTATGTGTTCTAAGACATTTCCTTCTAAATCGAGTAACGTTTCTATGGAAACGACAGGGGTTACTTTTGGGAATCGACAATCTCATTTCCGATCCACTAATCCTTCTTTACTGCATCCCTCACTCCCACACATTGACGAATTCACACGGAAATTCAGTCGCTATGAAATACGGGTATTATGTGTTCTAAGACATTTCCTTCTAAATCGAGTAACGTTTCTATGGAAACGACAGGATTTTCTTTTGGGATACGACAATCACATTTCCGATCCACTAATCCTTCTTTACTCCATCCCTCACTCCCAAACATTGACGAATTCACACGGAAATTGCGTCGCTATGAAATACTATGTGTTCTAAGACATTTCCTTCTAAATCGAGTATCGTTTCTATGGAAACGACAGGATTTTCTTTTGGGAGACGACAATCTCATTTCTGATCCACTAATCCTTCTTTACTGCATCCCTCACTCCCAAACATTGACGAATTCACACGGAAATTCCGTCGCTATGAAATACGGGTACTATGTGTTCTAAGACATTTCCTTCTAAATCGAGTAACGTTTCTATGGAAACGACAGGATTTTCTTTTGGGATACGACAATCACATTTCCGATCCACTAATCCTTCTTTACTGCATCCCTCACTCCCAAACATTGACGAATTCACACGGAAATTTCGTCGCTATGAAATACTATTTGTTCCAAGACATTTCCTTCTAAATCGAGTAACGTTTCTATGGAAACGATATGATTTCCTTTTTGAAGCGACAATCTCATTTCCGATCCACTAATCCTTCTTTACTGCATCCCTCACTCCCACACATTGACGAATTCACACGCAAATTCCGTCGCTATGAAATACGAGTACTATGTGTTCTAAGATATTTCCTTCTAAATCGAGTATCGTTTCTATGGAAACGACAGGATTTTCTTTTGGGAGACGACAATCTCATTTCCGATACACTAATCCTTCTTTACTGCATCCCTCACTCCCAAACATTGACGAATTCACACGGAAATTGCGTCGCTATGAAATACTATGTGTTCTAAGACATTTCCTTCTAAATCGAGTAACGTTTCTATGGAAACGACAGGATTTTCTTTTGGGATACGACAATCTCATTTCCGATACACTAATCCTTCTTTACTGCATCCCTCTTTCCCAAACATTGACGAATTCACACGGAAATTGCGTCGCTATGAAATACTATGTGTTCTAAGACATTTCCTTCTAAATCGAGTAACGTTTCTATGGTAACGACAGGATTTTCTTTTGGGATACGACAATCACATTTCCGATCCACTAATCCTTCTTTACTCCATCCCTCACTCCCAAACATTGACGAATTCACACGGAAATTGCGTCGCTATGAAATACTATGTGTTCTAAGACATTTCCTTCTAAATAGAGTAACGTTTCTATGGAAACGACACGATTTTCTTTTGGGATACGACAATCACTTTTCCGATCCACTAATCCTTCTTTACTGCATCCCGCACTCCCAAACATTGACGAATTCACACGGAAATTGCGTCGCTATGAAATACTATGTGTTCTAAGACATTTCCTTCTAAATCGAGTAACGTTTCTATGGAAACGACATAATTTTCTTTTGGGATACGACAATCACATTTCCGATCCACTAATCCTACTTTACTGCATCCCTCACTCCCACACATTGACGAATTCACACGGAATTCCGTCGCTATGAAATACGAGTACTATGTGTTCTAAGACATTTCCTTCTCAATCGAGTAACGTTTCTATGGAAACGACAGGATTGTCTTTTGGGATACGACAATCACATTTCCGATCCACTAATCCTTCTCTACTGCATCCCTCACTCCCAAACATTGACGAATTCACACGGAAATTTCGTCGCTATGAAATACTATTTGTTCCAAGACATTTCCTTCTAAATCGAGTAACGTTTCTATGGAAACGATATGATTTCCTTTTTGAAACGACAATCTCATTTCCGATCCACTAATCCTTCTTTACTGCATCCCTCACTCCCACACATTGACGAATTCACACGGAAATTCCGTCGCTATGAAATACGAGTACTATGTGTTCTAAGACATTTCCTTCTAAATCGAGTATCGTTTCTATGGAAACGACAGGATTTTCTTTTGGGAGACGACAATCTCATTTCCGATCCACTAATCCTTCTTTACTGCATCCCTCACTCCCAAACATTGACGAATTCACACGGAAATTCCGTCGCTATGAAATACGGGTACTATGTGTTCTAAGACATTTCCTTCTAAATCGAGTAACGTTTCTATGGAAACGACAGGATTTTCTTTTGGGATACGACAATCACATTTCCGATCCACTAATAATTCTTTACTGCATCCCTCACTCCCACACATTGACGAATTCACACGGAAATTCCGTCGCTATGAAATACGAGTACAATGTGTTCTAAGACATTTCCTTCAAAATCGAGTAACGTTTCTATGGAAACGACAGGACTTTCTTTTGGATTACGACAATCTCATTTCCGATCCACTAATCCTTCTTTACTGCATCTCTCACTCCCACACATTGACGAATTCACACGGAAATTCCGTCGCAAAGAAATACGAGTACTATGTGTTCTAAGACATTTACTTCTAAATCGAGTAACGTTTCTATGGAAACGACAGGATTTTCTTTTGGGATACGACAATCACATTTCCGATCCACTAATCCTTCTTGACTCCATCCCTCACTCCCAAACATTGACGAATTCACACGGAAATTGCGTCGCTATGAAATACTATGTGTTCTAAGACATCTCCTTCTAAATCGAGTAACGTTTCTATGGAAACGACATAATTTTCTTTTGGGATACGACAATCACATTTCCGATCCACTAATCCTTCTTTACTGCATCCCTCACTCCCACACATTGACGAATTCACACTGAAATTCCGTCGCTATGAAATACGAGTACTATGTGTTCTAAGACATTTCCTTCTAAATCGAGTAACGTTTCTATGGAAACACCAGGATTTTCTTTTGGGATACGACAATCACATTTCCGATCCACTAATCCTTCTTTACTGCATCCCTCACTCCCAAACATTGACGAATTCACACGGAAATTGCGTCGCTATGAAATACTATGTGTTCTAAGACATTTCCTTTTAAATCGAGTAACGTTTCTATGGAAACGACGGGATTTTCTTTTGGGATACGACAAACTCATTTCCGATCCACTAATCCTTCTTTACTGCATCCCTCACTCCCACACATTGACGAATTCACACGGAAATTTCGTCGCTATGAATTACTATGGGTTCTATGACTTCTCCTTCGAAATCAAGTAACGTTTCTATGGAAACGACAGGACTTTTTTTTGGGTTACGACAATCTCATTTCCGATCCACTAATGCTTCTTTACTGCATGCCTCACTCCCACACATTGACGAATTCACACGGAAATTGCGTCGCTATGAAATACTATGTGTTCTAAGACATTTCCTTCTAAATCGAGTAACGTTTCTATGGAAACGACAGAATTTTCTTTTGGGAGACGACAATCTCATTTCCGATCCACAAATCCTTCTTTACTGCATCCCTCACTCCCAAACATTGACGAATTCACACGGAAATTCAGTCGCTATGAAATACGGGTACTATGTGTTCTAAGACATTTCCTTCTAAATCGAGTAACGTTTCTATGGAAACGACAGGATTTTCTTTTGGGATACGACAATCACATTTCCGATCCACTAATCCTTCTTTACTCCATCCCTCACTCCCAAACATTGACGAATTCACACGGAAATTGCTCGCTATGAAATACTATGTGTTCTAAGACATTTCCTTCTAAATCGAGTATCGTTTCTATGGAAACGACAGGATTTTCTTTTGGGAGACGACAATCTCATTTCTGATCCACTAATCCTTCTTTACTGCATCCCTCACTCCCAAACATTGACGAATTCACACGGAAATTCCGTCGCTATGAAATACGGGTACTATGTGTTCTAAGACATTTCCTTCTAAATCGAGTAACGTTTCTATGGAAACGACAGGATTTTCTTTTGGGATACGACAATCACATTTCCGATCCACTAATCCTTCTTTACTGCATCCCTCACTCCCAAACATTGACGAATTCACACGGAAATTTCGTCGCTATGAAATACTATTTGTTCCAAGACGTTTCCTTCTAAATCGAGTAACGTTTCTATGGAAACGATATGATTTCCTTTTTGAAACGACAATCTCATTTCCGATCCACTAATCCTTCTTTACTGCATCCCTCACTCCCACACATTGACGAATTCACACGCAAATTCCGTCGCTATGAAATACGAGTACTATGTGTTCTAAGACATTTCCTTCTAAATCGAGTATCGTTTCTATGGAAACGACAGGATTTTCTTTTGGGAGACGACAATCTCATTTCCGATACACTAATCCTTCTTTACTGCATCCCTCACTCCCAAACATTGACGAATTCACACGGAAATTGCGTCGCTATGAAATACTATGTGTTCTAAGACATTTCCTTCTAAATCGAGTAACGTTTCTATGGAAACGACAGGATTTTCTTTTGGGATACGACAATCTCATTTCCGATACACTAATCCTTCTTTACTGCATCCCTCACTCCCAAACATTGACGAATTCACACGGAAATTGCGTCGCTATGAAATACTATGTGTTCTAAGACATTTCCTTCTAAATCGAGTAACGTTTCTATGGTAACGACAGGATTTTCTTTTGGGATTCGACAATCACATTTCCGATCCACTAATCCTTCTTTACTCCATCCCTCACTCCCAAACATTGACGAATTCACACGGAAATTGCGTCGCTATGAAATACTATGTGTTCTAAGACATTTCCTTCTAAATAGAGTAACGTTTCTATGGAAACGACACGATTTTCTTTTGGGATACGACAATCACTTTTCCGATCCACTAATCCTTCTTTACTGCATCCCGCACTCCCAAACATTGACGAATTCATACGGAAATTGCGTCGCTATGAAATACTATGTGTTCTAAGACATTTCCTTCTAAATCGAGTAACGCTTCTATGGAAACGACATAATTTTCTTTTGGGATACGACAATCACATTTCCGATCCACTAATCCTACTTTACTGCATCCCTCACTCCCACACATTGACGAATTCACACGGAATTCCGTCGCTATGAAATACGAGTACTATGTGTTCTAAGACATTTCCTTCTCAATCGAGTAACGTTTCTATGGAAACGACAGGATTGTCTTTTGGGATACGACAATCACATTTCCGATCCACTAATCCTTCATTACTGCATCCCTCACTCCCAAACATTGACGAATTCACACGGAAATTTCGTCGCTATGAAATACTATTTGTTCCAAGACATTTCTTTCTAAATCGAGTAACGTTTCTATGGAAACGATATGATATCCTTTTTGAAACGACAATCTCATTTCCGATCCACTAATCCTTCTTTACTGCATCCCTCACTCCCACACATTGACGAATTCACACGGAAATTCCGTCGCTATGAAATACGAGTACTATGTGTTCTAAGACATTTCCTTCTAAATCGAGTATCGTTTCTATGGAAACGACAGGATTTTCTTTTGGGAGACGACAATCTCATTTCCGATCCACTAATCCTTCTTTACTGCATCCCTCACTCCCAAACATTGACGAATTCACACGGAAATTCCGTCGCTATGAAATACGGGTACTATGTGTTCTAAGACATTTCCTTCTAAATCGAGTAACGTTTCTATGGGAACGACAGGATTTTCTTTTGGGATACGACAATCACATTTCCGATCCACTAATCCTTCTTTACTGCATCCCTCACTCCCACACATTGACGAATTCACACGGAAATTCCGTCGTTTTGAAATACGAGTACTATGTGTTCTAAGACATTTCCTTCTAAATCGAGTAACGTTTCTATGGAAACGACAGGATTTTCTTTTGGATTACGACAATCTCATTTCCGATCCACTAATCCTTCTTTACTGCATCTCTCACTCCCACACATTGACGAATTCACACGGAAATTCCGTCGCAAAGAAATACGAGTACTATGTGTTCTAAGACATTTACTTCTAAATCGAGTAACGTTTCTATGGAAACGACAGGATTTTCTTTTGGGATACGACAATCACATTTCCGATCCACTAATCCTTCTTGACTCCATCCCTCACTCCCAAACATTGACGAATTCACACGGAAATTGCGTCGCTATGAAATACTATGTTTTCTAAGACATCTCCTTCTAAATCGAGTAACGTTTCTATGGAAACGACATAATTTTCTTTTGGGATACGACAATCACATTTCCGATCCACTAATCCTTCTTTACTGCATCCCTCACTCCCACACATTGACGAATTTACACTGAAATTCCGTCGCTATGAAATACGAGTACTATGTGTTCTAAGACATTTCCTTCTAAATCGAGTAACGTTTCTATGGAAACACCAGGATTTTCTTTTGGGATACGACAATCACATTTCCGATCCACTAATCCTTCTTTACTGCATCCCTCACTCCCAAACATTGACGAATTCACACGGAAATTGCGTCGCTATGAAATACTATGTGTTCTAAGACATTTCATTTTAGATCGAGTAACGTTTCTATGGAAACGACGGGATTTTCTTTTGGGATACGACAAACTCATTTCCGATCCACTTATCCTTCTTTACTGCATCCCTCACTCCCACACATTGACGAATTCACACGGAAATTTCGTCGCTATGAATTACTATGGGTTCTATGACTTCTCCTTCGAAATCAAGTAAGGTTTCTATGGAAACGACAGGACTTTTTTTTTGGGTTACGACAATCTCATTTCCGATCCACTAATGCTTCTTTACTGCATGCCTTACTCCCACACATTGACGAATTCACACGGAAATTGCGTCGCTATGAAATACTATGTGTTCTAAGACATTTCCTTCTAAATCGAGTAACGTTTCTATGGAAACGACAGAATTTTCTTTTGGGAGACGACAATCTCATTTCCGATCCACAAATCCTTCTTTACTGCATCCCTCACTCCCAAACATTGACGAATTCACACGGAAATTCCGTCGCTATGAAATACGGGTACTATGTGTTCTAAGACATTTCCTTCTAAATCGAGTAACGTTTCTATGGAAACGACAGGATTTTCTTTTGTGATACGACAATCACATTTCCGATCCACTAATCCTTCTTTACTCCATCCCTCACTCCCAAACATTGACGAATTCACACGGAAATTGCGTCGCTATGAAATACTATGTGTTCTAAGACATTTCCTTCTAAATCGAGTATCGTTTCTATGGAAACGACAGGATTTTCTTTTGGGAGACGACAATCTCATTTCTGATCCACTAATCCTTCTTTACTGCATCCCTCACTCCCAAACATTGACGAATTCACACGGAAATTCCGTCGCTATGAAATACGGGTACTATGTGTTCTAAGACATTTCCTTCTAAATCGAGTAACGTTTCTATGGAAACGACAGGATTTTCTTTTGGGATACGACAATCACATTTCCGATCCACTAATCCTTCTTTACTGCATCCCTCACTCCCACACATTGACGAATCCACACGGAAATTCCGTCGCTATGAAATACGGGTACTATGTGTTCTAACACATTTCCTTCTAAATCGAGTAACGTTTCTATGGAAACGACAGGATTTTCTTTTGGGATACGACAATCTCATTTCCGATCCACTAATCCTTCTTTACTGCATCCCTCACTCCCACACATTGACGAATTCACACGGAAATTCCGTCAGAATGAAATACGAGTACTATGTGTTCTAAGACATTTACTTTTAAATCTTGTAACGTTTCTATGGAAACGACAGGATTTTCTTTTGGGATACGACAATCACATTTCCGATCCACTAATCCTTCTTTACTCCATCCCTCACTCCCAAACATCGACGAATTCACACGGAAATTGCGTCGCTATGAAATACTATGTGTTCTAAGACATTTCCTTCTAAATCGAGTAACGTTTCTATGGAAACGACATAATTTTCTTTTGGGATACGACAATCACATTTCCGATCCACTAATCCTTCTTTACTGCATCCCTCACTCCCACACATTGACGAATTCACACGGAAATTCTGTCGCTATGAAATACGAGTACTATGTGTTCTAAGACATTTCCTTCTAAATCGAGTAACGTTTCTATGGAAACACCAGGATTTTCTTTTGGGATACGACAATCACATTTCCGATCCACTAATCCTTCTTTACTGCATCCCTCACTCCCAAACATTGACGATTTCACACGGAAATTGCGTCGCTATGAAATACTATGTGTTCTAAGACATTTCCTTCTAAATCGAGTAACGTTTCTATGGAAACGACGGCATTTTCTTTTGGGATACGACAAACTCATTTCCGATCCACTAATCCTTCTTTACTGCATCCCTCACTCCCACACATTGACGAATTCACACGGAAATTTCGTCGCTATGAATTACTATGGGTTCTATGACTTCTCCTTCGAAATGAAGTACCGTTTCTATGGAAACGACAGGACTTTTTTTTGGGATACGACAATCTCATTTCCGATCCACTAATGCTTCTTTACTGCATCCCTCACTCCCACACATTGACGAATTCACACGGAAATTGCGTCGCTAAGAAATACTATGTGTTCTAAGACATTTCCTTCTAAATCGAGTAACGTTTCTATGGAAACGACAGGATTTTCTTTTGGGAGACGACAATCTCATTTCCGATCCACTAATCCTGCTTTACTGCATCCCTCACTCCCAAACATTGACGAATTCACACGGAAATTCCGTCACTATGAAATACGGGTACTATGTGTTCTAAGACATTTCCTTCTAAATCGAGTAACGTTTCTATGGAAACGACAGGATTTTCTTTTGGGATACGACAATCACATTTCCGATCCACTAATCCTTCTTTACTGCATCCCTCACTCCCAAACATTGACGAATTCACACGGAAATTACGTCGCTGTGAAATACGGGTACTATGTGTTCTAAGACATTTCCTTCTAAATCGAGTAACGTTTCTATCGAAACGACAGGATTTTCTTTTGGGATATGACAATCACATTTCCGATCAACTAATCCTTCTTTACTGCATCCCTCATTCCCACACATTGACGAATTCACACGGAAATTCCGTCGCTATGAAATACGAGTACTATGAGTTCTAAGACATTTCCTTCTAAATCGAGTAACGTTTCTATGGAAACGACAGGATTTTCTTTTGGGATACGACAATCTCATTTCCGATCCACTAATCCTTCTTTACTGCATCCCTCACTCCCACACATTGACGAATTCACACGGAAATTCCGTCGCAATGAAATACGAGTACTATGTGTTCTAAGACATTTACTTCTAAATCGAGTAACGTTTCTATGGAAACGACAGGATTTTCTTTTGGCATACGACAATCACATTTCCGATCCACTAATCCTTCTTTACTGCATCCCTCACTCCCAAACATCGACGAATTCACACGGAAATTCCGTCGCTATGAAATACTATGTGTTCCAAGACATTTCCTTCCAAATCGAGTAACGTTTCTATGGAAACGACAGGATTTTCTTTTGGGATACGACAATCTCATTTCCGATCCACTAATCCTTCTTTACTGCATCCCTCACTCCCACACATTGATGAATTCACACGGAAATTGCGTCGCTATGAAATACTATGTGTTCTAAGACATTTCCTTCTAAATCGAGTAACGTTTCTATGGAAACGACAGGATTTTCTTTTTGGATACGACAATCACATTTCCGATCCACTAATCCTTCTTTACTGCATCCCTCACTCCCAAACATTGACGAATTCACACGGAAATTGCGTCGCTATGAAATACTATGTGTTCCAAGACATTTCCTTCTAAATCGAGTAACGTTTCTATGGAAACGACAGGATTTTCTTTTGGGATACGACAATCACATTTCCGATCCACTAATCCTTCTTTACTGCATCCCTCACTCCCAAACATTGACGAATTCACACGGAAATTGCGTCGCTATGAAATACTATGTGTTCTAAGACATTTCCTTCTAAATCGAGTAACGTTTCTATGGAAACGACAGGATTTTCTTTTTTGATACGACAATCTCATTTCCGATCCACTAATTTTTCTTTACTGCATCCCTCACTCCCACACATTGAAGATTTCACACGGAAATTGCGTCGCTATGAAATACGACTACTATGTGTTCTAAGACATTTCCTTCTAAATCGAGTAACGTTTCTATGGAAACGATAGGATTTTCTTTTGGGATACGACAATCACATTTCCGATCCACTAGTCCTTCTTTACTGTATCCCTCACTCTCACACATTGACGAATTCACACGGAAATTCCGTCGCTATGAAATACAAGTACTATGAGTTCTAAGACATTTCCTTCTAAATCGAGTAACGTTTCTATGGAAACGACAGGATTTTCTTTTGGGATACGACAATCACATTTCCGATCCACTAATCCTTCTTTACTGCATCCCTCACTCCCAAACATTGACGAATTCACACGGAAATTACGTCGCTGTGAAATACGGGTACTATGTGTTCTAAGACATTTCCTTCTAAATCGAGTAACGTTTCTATCGAAACGACAGGATTTTCTTTTGGGATATGACAATCACATTTCCGATCAACTAATCCTTCTTTACTGCATCCCTCATTCCCACACATTGACGAATTCACACGGAAATTCCGTCGCTATGAAATACGAGTACTATGAGTTCTAAGACATTTCCTTCTAAATCGAGTAACGTTTCTATGGAAACGACAGGATTTTCTTTTGGGATACGACAATCTCATTTCCGATCCACTAATCCTTCTTTACTGCATCCCTCACTCCCACACATTGACGAATTCACACGGAAATTCCGTCGCAATGAAATACGAGTACTATGTGTTCTAAGACATTTACTTCTAAATCGAGTAACGTTTCTATGGAAACGACAGGATTTTCTTTTGGCATACGACAATCACATTTCCGATCCACTAATCCTTCTTTACTGCATCCCTCACTCCCAAACATCGACGAATTCACACGGAAATTCCGTCGCTATGAAATACTATGTGTTCCAAGACATTTCCTTCCAAATCGAGTAACGTTTCTATGGAAACGACAGGATTTTCTTTTGGGATACGACAATCTCATTTCCGATCCACTAATCCTTCTTTACTGCATCCCTCACTCCCACACATTGATGAATTCACACGGAAATTGCGTCGCTATGAAATACTATGTGTTCTAAGACATTTCCTTCTAAATCGAGTAACGTTTCTATGGAAACGACAGGATTTTCTTTTTGGATACGACAATCACATTTCCGATCCACTAATCCTTCTTTACTGCATCCCTCACTCCCAAACATTGACGAATTCACACGGAAATTGCGTCGCTATGAAATACTATGTGTTCCAAGACATTTCCTTCTAAATCGAGTAACGTTTCTATGGAAACGACAGGATTTTCTTTTGGGATACGACAATCACATTTCCGATCCACTAATCCTTCTTTACTGCATCCCTCACTCCCAAACATTGACGAATTCACACGGAAATTGCGTCGCTATGAAATACTATGTGTTCTAAGACATTTCCTTCTAAATCGAGTAACGTTTCTATGGAAACGACAGGATTTTCTTTTTTGATACGACAATCTCATTTCCGATCCACTAATTTTTCTTTACTGCATCCCTCACTCCCACACATTGAAGATTTCACACGGAAATTGCGTCGCTATGAAATACGACTACTATGTGTTCTAAGACATTTCCTTCTAAATCGAGTAACGTTTCTATGGAAACGATAGGATTTTCTTTTGGGATACGACAATCACATTTCCGATCCACTAGTCCTTCTTTACTGTATCCCTCACTCTCACACATTGACGAATTCACACGGAAATTCCGTCGCTATGAAATACAAGTACTATGAGTTCTAAGACATTTCCTTCTAAATCGAGTAACGTTTCTATGGAAACGACAGGATTTTCTTTTGGGATACGACAATCACATTTCCGATCCACTAGTCCTTCTTTACTGTATCCCTCACTCCCACACATTGACGAATTCACACGGAAATTCCGTCGCTATGAAATACAAGTACTATGAGTTCTAAGACATTTCCTTCTAAATCGAGTAACGTTTCTATGGAAACGACAGGATTTTCTTTTGGGATACGACAATCACATTTCCGATCCACTAATCCTTCTTTACTGCATCCCTCACTCCCAAACATTGACGAATTCACACGGAAATTCCGTCGCTATGAAATATGGGTACTATGTGTTCTAAGACATTTCCTTCTAAATCGAGTAACGTTTCTATGGAAACGACAGGATTTTCTTTTGGGATACGACAATCACATTTCCGATCCACTAATCCTTCTTTACTGCATCCCTCACTCCCACACATTGACGAATTCACACGGAAATTCCGTCGCTATGAAATACGAGTACTATGTGTTCTAAGACATTTCCTTCTAAATCGAGTAACGTTTCTATGGAAACGACAGGATTTTCTTTTGGATTACGACAATCTCATTTCCGATCCACTAATCCTTCTTTACTGCATCTCTCACTCCCACACATTGACGAATTCACACGGATATTCCGTCGCAAAGAAATACGAGTACTATGTGTTCTAAGACATTTACTTCTAAATCGAGTAACGTTTCTATGGAAACGACAGGATTTTCTTTTGGGATACGACAATCACATTTCCGATCCACTAATCCTTCTTGACTCCATCCCTCACTCCCAAACATTGACGAATTCACACGGAAATTGCGTCGCTATGAAATACTATGTGTTCTAAGACATTTCCTTCTAAATCGAGTAACGTTTCTATGGAAACGACAGGATTTTCTTTTGGGATACGACAAACTCATTTCCGATCCACTAATCCTTCTTTACTGCATCCCTCACTCCCACACATTGACGAATACACACGGAAATTTCGTCGCTATGAATTACTATGGGTTCTATGACTTCTCCTTCGGAATCAAGTAACGTTTCTATGGAAACGACAGGACTTTTTTTTTGGTTACGACAATCTCATTTCCGATCCACTAATGCTTCTTTACTGCATGCCTCACTCCCACACATTGACGAATTCACACGGAAATTGCGTCGCTATGAAATACTATGTGTTCTAAGACATTTCCTTCTAAATCGAGTAACGTTTCTATGGAAACGACAGAATTTTCTTTTGGGAGACGACAATCTCATTTCCGATCCACAAATCCTTCTTTACTGCATCCCTCACTCCCAAACATTGACGAATTCACACGGAAATTCCGTCGCTATGAAATACGGGTACTATGTGTTCTAAGACATTTCCTTCTAAATCGAGTAACGTTTCTATGGAAACGACAGGATTTTCTTTTGGGATACGACAATCACATTTCCGATCCACTAATCCTTCTTTACTCCATCCCTCACTCCCAAACATTGACGAATTCACACGGAAATTGCGTCGCTATGAAATACTATGTGTTCTAAGACATTTCCTTCTAAATCGAGTATCGTTTCTATGGAAACGACAGGATTTTCTTTTGGGAGACGACAATCTCATTTCTGATCCACTAATCCTTCTTTACTGCATCCCTCACTCCCAAACATTGACGAATTCACACGGAAATTCCGTCGCTATGAAATACGGGTACTATGTGTTCTAAGACATTTCCTTCTAAATCGAGTAACGTTTCAATGGAAACGACAGGATTTTCTTTTGGGGTACGACAATCACATTTCCGATCCACTAATCCTTCTTTACTGCATCCCTCACTCCCACACATTGACGAATCCACACGGAAATTCCGTCGCTATGAAATACGGGTACTATGTGTTCTAAGACATTTCCTTCTAAATCGAGTAACGTTTCTACGGAAACGACAGGATTTTCTTTTGGGATACGACAATCTCATTTCCGATCCACTAATCCTTCTTTACTGCATCCCTCACTCCCACACATTGACGAATTCACACGGAAATTCCGTCAGAATGAAATACGAGTACTATGTGTTCTAAGACATTTACTTTTAAATCTTGTAACGTTTCTATGGAAACGACAGGATTTTCTTTTGGGATACGACAATCACATTTCCGATCCACTAATCCTTCTTTACTCCATCCCTCACTCCCAAACATTGACGAATTCACACGGAAATTGCGTCGCTATGAAATACTATGTGTTCTAAGACATTTCCTTCTAAATCGAGTAACGTTTCTATGGAAACGACATAATTTTCTTTTGGGATACGACAATCACATTTCCGACCCACTAATCCTTCTTTACTGCATCCCTCACTTCCACACATTGACGAATTCACACGGAAATTCCGTCGCTATGAAATACGAGTACTATGTGTTCTAAGACATTTCCTTCTAAATCGAGTAACGTTTCTATGGAAACACCAGGATTTTCTTTTGGGATACGACAATCACATTTCCGATCCACTAATCCTTCTTTACTGCATCCCTCACTCCCAAACATTGACGAATTCACACGGAAATTGCGTCGCTATGAAATACTATGTGTTCTAAGACATTTCCTTCTAAATCGAGTAACGTTTCTATGGAAACGACGGCATTTTCTTTTGGGATACGACAAACTCATTTCCGATCCACTAATCCTTCTTTACTGCATCCCTCACTCCCACACATTGACGAATTCACACGGAAATTTCGTTGCTATGAATTACTATGGGTTCTATGACTTCTCCTTCGAAATCAAGTACCGTTTCTATGGAAACGACAGGACTTTTTTTTGGGATACGACAATCTCATTTCCGATCCACTAATGCTTCTTTACTGCATCCCTCACTCCCACACATTGACGAATTCACACGGAAATTGCGTCGCTAAGAAATACTATGTGTTCTAAGACATTTCCTTCTAAATCGAGTAACGTTTCTATGGAAACGACAGGATTTTCTTTTGGGAGACGACAATCTCATTTCCGATCCACTAATCCTGCTTTACTGCATCCCTCACTCCCAAACATTGACGAATTCACACGGAAATTCCGTCGCTATGAAATACGGGTACTATGTGTTCTAAGACATTTCCTTCTAAATCGAGTAACGTTTCTATGGAAACGACAGGATTTTCTTTTGGGATACGACAATCACATTTCCGATCCACTAATCCTTCTTTACTGCATCCCTCACTCCCAAACATTGACGAATTCACACGGAAATTACGTCGCTATGAAATACGGGTACTATGTGTTCTAAGACATTTCCTTCTAAATCGAGTAACGTTTCTATCGAAACGACAGGATTTTCTTTTGGGATACGACAATCACATTTCCGATCAACTAATCCTTCTTTACTGCATCCCTCACTCCCACACATTGACGAATTCACACGGAAATTCCGTCGCTATGAAATACGAGTACTATGAGTTCTAAGACATTTCCTTCTAAATCGAGTAACGTTTCTATGGAAACGACAGGATTTTCTTTTGGGATACGACAATCACATTTCCGATCCACTAATTCCTCTTTACTGCATTCCTCACTCTCACACATTGACGAATTCACACGGAAATTGCGTCGCTATGAAATACGAGTACTATGTGTTCTAAGACATTTCCTTCTAAATCGAGTAACGTTCCTATGGAAACGACAGGATTTTCTTCTGGGATTCGACAATCACATTTCCGATCCACTAATCCTTCTTTACTGCATCCCTCACTCCCAAACATTGACGAATTCACACGGAAATTCCGTCGCTATGAAATACTATGTGTTCCAAGACATTTCCTTCCAAATCGAGTAACGTTTCTATGGAAACGACAGGATTTTCTTTTGGGATACGACAATCTCATTTCCGATCCACTAATCCTTCTTTACTGCATCCCTCACTCCCACACATTGACGAATTCACACGGAAATTGCGTCGCTATGAAATACTATGTGTTCTAAGACATTTCCTTCTAAATCGAGTAACGTTTCTATGGAAACGACAGGATTTTCTTTTGGGATACGACAATCACATTTCCGATCCACTAATCCTACTTTACTGCATCCCTCACTCCCAAACATTGACGAATTCACACGGAAATTGCGTCGCTATGAAATACTATGTGTTCCAAGACATTTCCTTCTAAATCGAGTAACGTTTCTATGGAAACGACAGGATTTTCTTTTGGGATACGACAATCTCATTTCCGATCCACTAATCCTTCTTTACTGCATCCCTCACTCCCACACATTGACGAATTCACACGGAAATTCCGTCGCTATGAAATACGAGCACTATGTGTTCTAAGACAGTTCCATCTAAATCGAGTAACGCTTCTATAGAAACGACAGGATTTTCTTTTGGGATACGACAATCACATTTCCGATCCACTAATCCTTCTTTACTGCATCCCTCACTCCCACACATTGACGAATTCACACGGAAATTGCGTCGCTATGAAATACGGGTACTATGTGTTCTAAGACATTTCCCTCTAAATCGAGTAACGTTTCTATCGACACGACAGGTTTTCTTTTGGGAGACGACAATCTCATTTCCGATCCACTAATCCTGCTTTACTGCATCCCTCACTCCCAAACATTGACGAATTCACACGGAAATTCCGTCGCTATGAAATACGGGTACTATGTGTTCTAAGACATTTCCTTCTAAATCGAGTAACGTTTCTATGGAAACGACAGGATTTTCTTTTGGGATACGACAATCACATTTCCGATCCACTAATCCTTCTTTACTGCATCCCTCACTCCCAAACATTGACGAATTCACACGGAAATTACGTCGCTATGAAATACGGGTACTATGTGTTCTAAGACATTTCCTTCTAAATCGAGTAATGTTTCTATCGAAACGACAGGATTTTCTTTTGGGATACGACAATCACATTTCCGATCAACTAATCCTTCTTTACTGCATCCCTCACTCCCACACATTGACGAATTCACACGGAAATTCCGTCGCTATGAAATACGAGTACTATGAGTTCTAAGACATTTCCTTCTAAATCGAGTAACGTTTCTATGGAAACGACAGGATTTTCTTTTGGGATACGACAATCTCATTTCCGATCCACTAATCCTTCTTTACTGCATCCCTCACTAACACACATTGACGAATTCACACGGAAATTCCGTCGCAATGAAATACGAGTACTATGTGTTCTAAGACATTTACTTCTAAATCGAGTAACGTTTCTATGGAAACGACAGGATTTTCTTTTGGCATACGACAATCACATTTCCGATCCACTAATCCTTCTTTACTGCATCCCTCACTCCCAAACATCGACGAATTCACACGGAAATTCCGTCGCTATGAAATACTATGTGTTCCAAGACATTTCCTTCCAAATCGAGTAACGTTTCTATGGAAACGACAGGATTTTCTTTTGGGATACGACAATCTCATTTCCGATCCACTAATCCTTCTTTACTGCATCCCTCACTCCCACACATTGATGATTTCACACGGAAATTGTGTCGCTATGAAATACTATGTGTTCTAAGACATTTCCTTCTAAATCGAGTAACGTTTCTATGGAAACGACAGGATTATCTTTTTGGATACGACAATCACATTTCCGATCCACTAATCCTTCTTTACTGCATCCCTCACTCCCACACATTGACGAATTCACACGGAAATTCCGTCGCTATGAAATACGAGTACTATGTGTTCTAAGACAGTTCCTTCTAAATCGAGTAACGCTTCTATGGAAACGACAGGATTTTCTTTTGGGATACGACAATCACATTTCCGATCCACTAATCCTTCTTTACTGCATCCCTCACTCCCAAACATTGACGAATTCACACGGAAATTGCGTCGCTATGAAATACTATGTGTTCTAAGACATTTCCTTTTAAATCGAGTAACGTTTCTATGGAAACGACAGGATTTTCTTTTTTGATACGACAATCTCATTTCCGATCCACTAATTTTTCTTTACTGCATCCCTCACTCCCACACATTGAAGATTTCACACGGAAATTGCGTCGCTATGAAATACGAGTACTATGTGTTCTAAGACATTTCCTTCTAAATCGAGTAACGTTTCTATGGAAACGACAGGATTTTCTTTTGGGATACGACAATCACATTTCCGATCCACTAGTCCTTCTTTACTGTATCCCTCACTCCCACACATTGACGAATTCACACGGAAATTCCGTCGCTATGACATACAAGTACTATGAGTTCTAAGACATTTCCTTCTAAATCGAGTAACGTTTCTATGGAAACGACAGGATTTTCTTTTGGGATACGACAATCTCATTTCCGATCCACTAATCCTTCTTTACTGCATCCCTCACTCCCACACATTGACGAATTCACACGGAAATTCCGTCGCTATGAAAAACGAGTACAATGTGTTCTAAGACGTTTCCTTCTAAATCGAGTAACGTTCCTATGGAAACGACAGGATTTTCTTTTGGGATTCGACAATCACATTTCCGATCCACTAAACCTTCTTTACTGCATCCCTCACTCCCAAACATTGACGAATTCACACGGGAATTGCGTCCCCATGAAATAATATGTATTCTAAGACATTTCCTTCTAAATCGAGTAACGTTTCTATGGAAACGACAGGATTTTCTTTTGGGATACGACAGTCTCATTTCCGATCCACTAATCCTTCTTTACTGCATCCCTCGCTCCCACACATAGACGAATTCACACGGAAATTGCGTCGCTATGAAATACGAGTACTATGTGTTCTAAGACATTTCCTTCTAAATCGAGTAACGTTTCTATGGAAACGACAGGATTTTCTTTTGGGATACGACAATCACATTTCCGATCCACTAATTCCTCTTTACTGCATTCCTCACTCTCACACATTGACGAATTCACACGGAAATTGCGTCGCTATGAAATACGAGTACTATGTGTTCTAAGACATTTCCTTCTAAATCGAGTAACGTTCCTATGGAAACGACAGGATTTTCTTTTGGGATTCGACAATCACATTTCCGATCCACTAATCCTTCTTTACTGCATCCCTCACTCCCAAACATTGACGAATTCACACGGAAATTCCGTCGCTATGAAATACTATGTGTTCCAAGACATTTCCTTCAAAATCGAGTAACGTTTCTATGGAAACGACAAGATTTTCTTTTGGGATACGACAATCTCATTTCCGATCCACTAATCCTTCTTTACTGCATCCCTCACTCCCACACATTGACGAATTCACACGGAAATTGCGTCGCTATGAAATACTATGTGTTCTAAGACATTTCCTTCTAAATCGAGTAACGTTTCTATGGAAACGACAGGATTTTCTTTTGGGATACGACAATCACATTTCCGATCCACTAATCCTTCTTTACTGCATCCCTCACTCCCAAACATTGACGAATTCACACGGAAATTGCGTCGCTATGAAATACTATGTGTTCCAAGACATTTCCTTCTAAATCGAGTAACGTTTCTATGGAAACGACAGGATTTTCTTTTGGGATACGACAATCTCATTTCCGATCCACTAATCCTTCTTTACTGCATCCCTCACTCCCACACATTGACGAATTCACACGGAAATTCCGTCGCTATGAAATACGAGTACTATGTGTTCTAAGACAGTTCCATCTAAATCGAGTAACGCTTCTATGGAAACGACAGGATTTTCTTTTGGGATACGACAATCACATTTCCGATCCACTAATCCTTCTTTACTGCATCCCTCACTCCCACACATTGACGAATTCACACGGAAATTGCGTCGCTATGAAATACTATGTGTTCTAAGACATTTCCTTCTAAATCGAGTAACGTTTCTATGGAAACGACAGGATTTTCTTTTTTGATACGACGATCTCATTTCCGATCCACTAATTTTTCTTTACTGCATCCCTCACTCCCACACATTGAAGATTTCACACGGAAATTGCGTCGCTATGAAATACGAGTACTATGTGTTCTAAGACATTTCCTTCTAAATCGAGTAACGTTTGTATGGAAACGACAGGATTTTCTTTTGGGATACGACAATCACATTTCCGATCCACTAGTCCTTCTTTACTGTATCCCTCACTCCCACACATTGACGAATTCACACGGATATTCCGTCGCTATGAAGTACGAGTACTATGAGTAGTAAGACATTTCCTTCTAAATCGAGTAACGTTTCTATGGAAACGACAGGATTTTCTTTTGGGATACGACAATCTCATTTCCGATCCACTAATCCTTCTTTACTGCATCCCTCACTCCCACACATTGACGAATTCACACGGAAATTCCGTCGCTATGAAAAACGAGTACAACGTGTTCTAAGGCATTTCCTTCTAAATCGAGTAACGTTCCTATGGAAACGACAGGATTTTCTTTTGGGATTCGACAATCACATTTCCGATCCACTAATCCTTCTTTACTGCATCCTCACTCCCAAACATTGACGAATTCACACGGAAATTGTGTCCCTATGAAATAATATGTATTCTAAGACATTTCCTTCTAAATCGAGTAACGTTTCTATGGAAACGACAGGATTTTCTTTTGGGATACGACAATCTCATTTCCGATCCACTAATCCTTCTTTACTGCATCCCTCGCTCCCACACATTGACGAATTCACACGGAAATTCCGTCGCTATGAAATACTATGTGTTCCAAGACATTTCCTTCCAAATCGAGTAACGTTTCTATGGAAACGACAGGATTTTCTTTTGGGATACGACAATCTCATTTCCGATCCACTAATCCTTCTTTACTGCATCCCTCACTCCCACACATTGACGAATTCACACGGAAATTGCGTCGCTATGAAATACTATGTGTTCTAAGACATTTCCTTCTAAATCGAGTAACGTTTCTATGGAAACGACAGGATTTTCTTTTGGGATACGACAATCACATTTCCGATCCACTAATCCTTCTTTACTGCATCCCTCACTCCCAAACATTGACGAATTCACACGGAAATTGCGTCGCTATGAAATACTATGTGTTCCAAGACATTTCCTTCCAAATCGAGTAACTTTTCTATGGAAACGACAGGATTTTCTTTTGGGATACGACAATCTCATTTCCGATCCACTAATCCTTCTTTACTGCATCCCTCACTCCCACACATTGACGAATTCACACGGAAATTCCGTCGCTATGAAATACGAGTACTATGTGTTCTAAGACAGTTCCATCTAAATCGAGTAACGCTTCTATGGAAACGACAGGATTTTCTTTTGGGATACGACAATCACATTTCCGATCCACTAATCCTTGTTTACTGCATCCCTCACTCCCAAACATTGACGAATTCACACGGAAATTGCGTCGCTATGAAATACTATGTGTTCTAAGACATTTCCTTCTAAATCGAGTAACGTTTCTATGGAAACGACAGGATTTTCTTTTTTGATACGACAATCTCATTTCCGATCCACTAATTTTTCTTTACTGCATCCCTCACTCCCACACATTGAAGATTTCACACGGAAATTGCGTCGCTATGAAATACGAGTACTATGTGTTCTAAGACATTTCCTTCTAAATCGAGTAACGTTTCTATGGAAACGACAGGATTTTCTTTTGGGATACGACAATCACATTTCCGATCCACTAGTCCTTCTTTACTGTATCCCTCACTCCCACACATTGACGAATTCACACGGAAATTCCGTCGCTATGAAATACGAGTACTATGAGTTCTAAGACATTTCCTTCTAAATCGAGTAACGTTTCTATGGAAACGACAGGATTTTCTTTTGGGATACGACAATCTCATTTCCGATCCACTAATCCTTCTTTACTGCATTCCTCACTCCCACACATTGACGAATTCACACGGAAATTCCGTCGCTATGAAAAACGAGTACTATGTGTTCTAAGACATTTCCTTCTAAATCGAGTAACGTTCCTATGGAAACGACAGGATTTTCTTTTGGGATTCGACAATCACATTTCCGATCCACTAATCCTTCTTTACTGCATCCCTCACTCCCAAACATTGACGAATTCACACGGAAATTGCGTCCCTATGAAATAATATGTATTCTAAGACATTTCCTTCTAAATCGAGTAACGTTTCTATGGAAACGACAGGATTTTCTTTTGGGATACGACAATCTCATTTCCGATCCACTAATCCTTCTTTACTGCATCCCTCGCTCCCACACATTGACGAATTCACACGGAAATTGCGGCGCTATGAAATACGAGTACTATGTGTTCTAAGACATTTCCTTCTAAATCGAGTAACGTTTCTATGGAAACGACAGGATTTTCTTTTGGGATACGACAATCACATTTCCGACCCACTAATTCCTCTTTACTGCATTCCTCACTCCCACACCTTGACGAATTCACACGGAAATTGGGTCGCTATGAAATACGAGTACTATGTGTTCTAAGACATTTCCTTCTAAATCGAGTAACGTTCCTATGGATACGACAGGATTTTCTTTTGGGATTCGACAATCACATTTCCGATCCACTAATCCTTCTTTACTGCATCCCTCACTCCCAAACATTGACGAATTCACACGGAAACTGCGTCGCTATGAAATACTATGTGTTCTAAGACATTTCCTTCTAAATGGTGTAACGTTTCTATGGAAACGACAGGATTTTCTTTTGGGATACGACAATCTCATTTCCGATCCACTAATCCTTCTTTACTGCATCCCTCACTCCTACACATTGACGAATTCACACGGAAATTGCGTCGCTATGAAATACGAGTACTATGTGTTCTAAGACATTTCCTTCTAAATCGAGTAACGATTCTATGGAAACGACAGGATTTTCTTTTGGGATACGACAATCACATTTCCTATCCACTAGTCCTTCTTTACTGTATCCCTCACTCCCACACATTGACGAATTCACACGGAAATTCCGTCGCTATGAAATACGAGTACTATGAGTTCTAAGACATTTCCTTATAAACCGAGTAACGTTTCTATGGAAACGACAGGATTTTCTTTTCGGATACGACAATCTCATTTCCGATCCACTAATCCTTCTTTACTGCATCCCTCGCTCCCACACATTGACGAATTCACACGGAAATTGCGTCGCTATGAAATACGAGTACTATGTGTTCTAAGACATTTCCTTCTAAATCGAGTAACGTTTCTATGGAAACGACAGGATTTTCTTTTGGGATACGACAATCACATTTCCGACCCACTAATTCCTCTTTACTGCATTCCTCACTCCCACACCTTGACGAATTCACACGGAAATTGGGTCGCTATGAAATACGAGTACTATGTGTTCTAAGACATTTCCTTCTAAATCGAGTAACGTTCCTATGGATACGACAGGATTTTCTTTTGGGATTCGACAATCACATTTCCGATCCACTAATCCTTCTTTACTGCATCCCTCACTCCCAAACATTGACGAATTCACACGGAAACTGCGTCGCTATGAAATACTATGTGTTCTAAGACATTTCCTTCTAAATGGAGTAACGTTTCTATGGAAACGACAGGATTTTCTTTTGGGATACGACAATCTCATTTCCGATCCACTAATCCTTCTTTACTGCATCCCTCACTCCTACACATTGACGAATTCACACGGAAATTGCGTCGCTATGAAATACGAGTACTATGTGTTCTAAGACAGTTCCATCTAAATCGAGTAACGCTTCTATGGAAACGACAGGATTTTCTTTTGGGATACGACAATCACATTTCCGATCCACTAATCCTTCTTTACTGCATCCCTCACTCCCACACATTGACGAATTCACACGGAAATTGCGTCGCTATGAAATACTATGTGTTCTAAGACATTTCCTTCTAAATCGAGTAACGTTTCTATGGAAACGACAGGATTTTCTTTTTTGATACGACGATCTCATTTCCGATCCACTAATTTTTCTTTACTGCATCCCTCACTCCCACACATTGAAGATTTCACACGGAAATTGCGTCGCTATGAAATACTAGTACTATGTGTTCTAAGACATTTCCTTCTAAATCGAGTAACGTTGGTATGGAAACGACAGGATTTTCTTTTGGGATACGACAATCACATTTCCGATCCACTAGTCCTTCTTTACTGTATCCCTCACTCCCACACATTGACGAATTCACACGGAAATTCCGTCGCTATGAAATACGAGTACTATGAGTAGTAAGACATTTCCTTCTAAATCGAGTAACGTTTCTATGGAAACGACAGGATTTTCTTTTGGGATACGACAATCTCATTTCCGATCCACTAATCCTTCTTTACTGCATCCCTCACTCCCACACATTGACGAATTCACACGGAAATTCCGTCGCTATGAAAAACGAGTACAACGTGTTCTAAGGCATTTCCTTCTAAATCGAGTAACGTTAATATGGAAACGACAGGATTTTCTTTTGGGATTCGACAATCACATTTCCGATCCACTAATCCTTCTTTACTGCATCCTCACTCCCAAACATTGACGAATTCACACGGAAATTGTGTCCCTATGAAATAATATGTATTCTAAGACATTTCCTTCTAAATCGAGTAACGTTTCTATGGAAACGACAGGATTTTCTTTTGGGATACGACAATCTCATTTCCGATCCACTAATCCTTCTTTACTGCATCCCTCGCTCCCACACATTGACGAATTCACACGGAAATTCCGTCGCTATGAAATACTATGTGTTCCAAGACATTTCCTTCCAAATCGAGTAACGTTTCTATGGAAACGACAGGATTTTCTTTTGGGATACGACAATCTCATTTCCGATCCACTAATCCTTCTTTACTGCATCCCTCACTCCCACACATTGACGAATTCACACGGAAATTGCGTCGCTATGAAATACTATGTGTTCTAAGACATTTCCTTCTAAATCGAGTAACGTTTCTATGGAAACGACAGGATTTTCTTTTGGGATACGACAATCACATTTCCGATCCACTAATCCTTCTTTACTGCATCCCTCACTCCCAAACATTGACGAATTCACACGGAAATTGCGTCGCTATGAAATACTATGTGTTCCAAGACATTTCCTTCCAAATCGAGTAACTTTTCTATGGAAACGACAGGATTTTCTTTTGGGATACGACAATCTCATTTCCGATCCACTAATCCTTCTTTACTGCATCCCTCACTCCCACACATTGACGAATTCACACGGAAATTCCGTCGCTATGAAATACGAGTACTATGTGTTCTAAGACAGTTCCATCTAAATCGAGTAACGCTTCTATGGAAACGACAGGATTTTCTTTTGGGATACGACAATCACATTTCCGATCCACTAATCCTTGTTTACTGCATCCCTCACTCCCAAACATTGACGAATTCACACGGAAATTGCGTCGCTATGAAATACTATGTGTTCTAAGACATTTCCTTCTAAATCGAGTAACGTTTCTATGGAAACGACAGGATTTTCTTTTTTGATACGACAATCTCATTTCCGATCCACTAATTTTTCTTTACTGCATCCCTCACTCCCACACATTGAAGATTTCACACGGAAATTGCGTCGCTATGAAATACGAGTACTATGTGTTCTAAGACATTTCCTTCTAAATCGAGTAACGTTTCTATGGAAACGACAGGATTTTCTTTTGGGATACGACAATCACATTTCCGATCCACTAGTCCTTCTTTACTGTATCCCTCACTCCCACACATTGACGAATTCACACGGAAATTCCGTCGCTATGAAATACGAGTACTATGAGTTCTAAGACATTTCCTTCTAAATCGAGTAACGTTTCTATGGAAACGACAGGATTTTCTTTTGGGATACGACAATCTCATTTCCGATCCACTAATCCTTCTTTACTGCATCCCTCACTCCCACACATTGACGAATTCACACGGAAATTCCGTCGCTATGAAAAACGAGTACTATGTGTTCTAAGACATTTCCTTCTAAATCGAGTAACGTTCCTATGGAAACGACAGGATTTTCTTTTGGGATTCGACAATCACATTTCCGATCCACTAATCCTTCTTTACTGCATCCCTCACTCCCAAACATTGACGAATTCACACGGAAATTGCGTCCCTATGAAATAATATGTATTCTGAGACATTTCCTTCTAAATCGAGTAACGTTTCTATGGAAACGACAGGATTTTCTTTTGGGATACGACAATCTCATTTCCGATCCACTAATCCTTCTTTACTGCATCCCTCGCTCCCACACATTGACGAATTCACACGGAAATTGCGTCGCTATGAAATACGAGTACTATGTGTTCTAAGACATTTCCTTCTAAATCGAGTAACGTTTCTATGGAAACGACAGGATTTTCTTTTGGGATACGACAATCACATTTCCGACCCACTAATTCCTCTTTACTGCATTCCTCACTCCCACACCTTGACGAATTCACACGGAAATTGGGTCGCTATGAAATACGAGTACTATGTGTTCTAAGACATTTCCTTCTAAATCGAGTAACGTTCCTATGGATACGACAGGATTTTCTTTTGGGATTCGACAATCACATTTCCGATCCACTAATCCTTCTTTACTGCATCCCTCACTCCCAAACATTGACGAATTCACACGGAAACTGCGTCGCTATGAAATACTATGTGTTCTAAGACATTTCCTTCTAAATGGAGTAACGTTTCTATGGAAACGACAGGATTTTCTTTTGGGATACGACAATCTCATTTCCGATCCACAAATCCTTCTTTACTGCATCCCTCACTCCTACACATTGACGAATTCACACGGAAATTGCGTCGCTATGAAATACGAGTACTATGTGTTCTAAGACATTTCCTTCTAAATCGAGTAACGATTCTACGGAAACGACAGGATTTTCTTTTGGGATACGACAATCTCATTTCCGATCCACTAATCTTTCTTTACTGCATCCCTCACTCCCACACATTGACGAATTCACACGGAAATTGCGTCGCTATGAAATACTATGTGTTCTAAGACATTTCCTTCTAAATCGAGTAACGTTTCGATGGAAACGACAGGATTTTCTTTTGGGATACGACAATCTCATTTCCGATCCACTAATCCTTCTTTACTGCATCCCTCACTCCCACACATTGACGAATTCACACGGAAATTCCGTCGCTATGAAAAACGAGTACAACGTGTTCTAAGGCATTTCCTTCTAAATCGAGTAACGTTCCTATGGAAACGACAGGATTTTCTTTTGGGATTCGACAATCACATTTCCGATCCACTAATCCTTCTTTACTGCATCCTCACTCCCAAACATTGACGAATTCACACGGAAATTGTGTCCCTATGAAATAATATGTATTCTAAGACATTTCCTTCTAAATCGAGTAACGTTTCTATGGAAACGACAGGATTTTCTTTTGGGATACGACAATCTCATTTCCGATCCACTAATCCTTCTTTACTGCATCCCTCGCTCCCACACATTGACGAATTCACACGGAAATTCCGTCGCTATGAAATACTATGTGTTCCAAGACATTTCCTTCCAAATCGAGTAACGTTTCTATGGAAACGACAGGATTTTCTTTTGGGATACGACAATCTCATTTCCGATCCACTAATCCTTCTTTACTGCATCCCTCACTCCCACACATTGACGAATTCACACGGAAATTGCGTCGCTATGAAATACTATGTGTTCTAAGACATTTCCTTCTAAATCGAGTAACGTTTCTATGGAAACGACAGGATTTTCTTTTGGGATACGACAATCACATTTCCGATCCACTAATCCTTCTTTACTGCATCCCTCACTCCCAAACATTGACGAATTCACACGGAAATTGCGTCGCTATGAAATACTATGTGTTCTAAGACATTTCCTTCTAAATCGAGTAACGTTTCTATGGAAACGACAGGATTTTCTTTTTTGATACGACAATCTCATTTCCGATCCACTAATTTTTCTTTACTGCATCCCTCACTCCCACACATTGAAGATTTCACACGGAAATTGCGTCGCTATGAAATACGAGTACTATGTGTTCTAAGACATTTCCTTCTAAATCGAGGAACGTTTCTATGGAAACGACAGGATTTTCTTTTGGGATACGACAATCACATTTCCGATCCACTAGTCCTTCTTTACTGTATCCCTCACTCCCACACATTGACGAATTCACACGGAAATTCCATCGCTATGAAATACGAGTACTATGAGTTCTAAGACATTTCTTTCTAAATCGAGTAACGTTTCTATGGAAACGACAGGATTTTCTTTTGGGTTACGACAATCTCATTTCCGATCCACTAATCCTTCTTTACTGCATCCCTCACTCCCACACATTGACGAATTCACACGGAAATTCCGTCGCTATGAAAAACGAGTACAATGTGTTCTAAGACATTTCCTTCTAAATCGAGTAACGTTCCTATGGAAACGACAGGATTTTCTTTTGGGATTCGACAATCACATTTCCGATCCACTAATCCTTCTTTACTGCATCCCTCACTCCCAAACATTGACGAATTCACACGGAAATTGCGTCCCTATGAAATAGTATGTATTCTAAGACATTTCCTTCTAAATCGAGTAACGTTTCTATGGAAACGACAGGATTTTCTTTTGGGATACGACAATCTCATTTCCGATCCACTAATCCTTCTTTACTGCATCCCTCGCTCCCACACATTGACGAATTCACACGGAAATTGCGTCGCTATGAAATACGAGTACTATGTGTTCTAAGACATTTCCTTCTAAATCGAGTAACGTTTCTATGGAAACGACAGGATTTTCTTTTGGGATACGACAATCACATTTCCGATCCACTAATTCCTCTTTATTGCATTCCTCACTCCCACACCTTGCCGAATTCACACGGAAATTGCGTCGCTATGAAATACGAGTACTATGTGTTCTAAGACATTTCCTTCTAAATCGAGTAACGTTCCTATGGAAACGACAGGATTTTCTTTTGGGATTCGACAATCACATTTCCGATCCACTAATAATTCTTTACTGCATCCCTCACTCCCAAACATTGACGAATTCACACGGAAACTGCGTCGCTATGAAATACTATGTGTTCTAAGACATTTCCTTCTAAATGGAGTAACGTTTCTATGGAAACGACAGGATTTTCTTTTGGGATACGACAATCTCATTTCCGATCCACTAATCCTTCTTTACTGCATCCCTCACTCCTACACATTGACGAATTCACACGGAAATTGCGTCGCTATGAAATACGAGTACTATGTGTTCTAAGACATTTCCTTCTAAATCGAGTAACGTTTCTATGGAAACGACAGGATTTTCTTTTGGGATACGACAATCACATTTCCTATCCACTAGTCCTTCTTTACTGTATCCCTCACTCCCACACATTGACGAATTCACACGGAAATTCCGTCGCTATGAAATACGAGTACTATGAGTTCTAAGACATTTCCTTCTAAATCGAGTAACGTTTCGATGGAAACGACAGGATTTTCTTTTGGGATACGACAATCACATTTCCGATCCACTAATCCTTCTTTACTGCATCCCTCACTCCCAAACATTGACGAATTCACACGGAATTTGCGTCGCTATGAAATATTATGTGTTCCAAGACATTTCCTTCTAAATCGAGTAACGTTTCTATGGAAACGACAGGATTTTCTTTTGGGATACGACAATCTCTTTTCCGATCCACTAATCCTTCTTTACTGCATCCCTCACTCCCACACATTGACGAATTCACACGGAAATTCCGTCGCTATGAAATACTATGTGTTCCAAGACATTTCCTTCCAAATCGAGTAACGTTTCTATGGAAACGACAGGATTTTCTTTTGGGATACGACAATCTCATTTCCGATCCACTAATCCTTCTTTACTGCATCCCTCACTCCCACACATTGACGAATTCACACGGAAATTGCGTCGCTATGAAATACTATGTGTTCTAAGACATTTCCTTCTAAATCGAGTAACGTTTCTATGGAAACGACAGGATTTTCTTATGGGATACGACAATCACATTTCCGATCCACTAATCCTTCTTTACTGCATCCCTCACTCCCAAACATTGCCGAATTCACACGGAAATTGCGTCGCTATGAAATACTATGTGTTCTAAGACATTTCCTTCTGAATCGAGTAACGTTTCTATGGAAACGACAGGATTTTCTTTTTTGATACGACAATCTCATTTCCGATCCACTAATTTTTCTTTACTGCATCCCTCACTCCCACACATTGAAGATTTCACACGGAAATTGCGTCGCTATGAAATACGAGTACTATGTGTTCTAAGACATTTCCTTCTAAATCGAGGAACGTTTCTATGGAAACGACAGGATTTTCTTTTGGGATACGACAATCACATTTCCGATCCACTAGTCCTTCTTTACTGTATCCCTCACTCCCACACATTGACGAATTCACACGGAAATTCCATCGCTATGAAATACGAGTACTATGAGTTCTAAGACATTTCTTTCTAAATCGAGTAACGTTTCTATGGAAACGACAGGATTTTCTTTTGGGTTACGACAATCTCATTTCCGATCCACTAATCCTTCTTTACTGCATCCCTCACTCCCACACATTGACGAATTCACACGGAAATTCCGTCGCTATGAAAAACGAGTACAATGTGTTCTAAGACATTTCCTTCTAAATCGAGTAACGTTCCTATGGAAACGACAGGATTTTCTTTTGGGATTCGACAATCACATTTCCGATCCACTAATCCTTCTTTACTGCATCCCTCACTCCCAAACATTGACGAATTCACACGGAAATTGCGTCCCTATGAAATAGTATGTATTCTAAGACATTTCCTTCTAAATCGAGTAACGTTTCTATGGAAACGACAGGATTTTCTTTTGGGATACGACAATCTCATTTCCGATCCACTAATCCTTCTTTACTGCATCCCTCGCTCCCACACATTGACGAATTCACACGGAAATTGCGTCGCTATGAAATACGAGTGCTATGTGTTCTAAGACATTTCCTTCTAAATCGAGTAACGTTTCTATGGAAACGACAGGATTTTCTTTTGGGATACGACAATCACATTTCCGATCCACTAATTCCTCTTTATTGCATTCCTCACTCCCACACCTTGACGAATTCACACGGAAATTGCGTCGCTATGAAATACGAGTACTATGTGTTCTAAGACATTTCCTTCTAAATCGAGTAACGTTCCTATGGAAACGACAGGATTTTCTTTTGGGATTCGACAATCACATTTCCGATCCACTAATCCTTCTTTACTGCATCCCTCACTCCCAAACATTGACGAATTCACACGGAAACTGCGTCGCTATGAAATACTATGTGTTCTAAGACATTTCCTTCTAAATGGAGTAACGTTTCTATGGAAACGACAGGATTTTCTTTTGGGATACGACAATCTCATTTCCGATCCACTAATCCTTCTTTACTGCATCCCTCACTCCTACACATTGACGACTTCACACGGAAATTGCGTCGCTATGAAATACGAGTACTATGTGTTCTAAGACATTTCCTTCTAAATCGAGTAACGTTTCTATGGAAACGACAGGATTTTCTTTTGGGATACGACAATCACATTTCCTATCCACTAGTCCTTCTTTACTGTATCCCTCACTCCCACACATTGACGAATTCACACGGAAATTCCGTCGCTATGAAATACGAGTACTATGAGTTCTAAGACATTTCCTTCTAAATCGAGTAACGTTTCTATGGAAACGACAGGATTTTCTTTTGGGATACGACAATCTCATTTCCGATCCACTAATCCTTCTTTACTGCATCCCTCACTCCCACACATTGACGTATTCACACGGAAATTCCGTCGCTATGAAAAACGAGTACTATGTGTTCTAAGACATTTCCTTCTAAATCGAGTAACGTTACTATGGAAACGACAGGATTTTCTTTTGGGATACGACAATCACATTTCCGATCCTCTAAACCTTCTTTACTGCATACCTCACTCCCAAACATTGACGAATTCACACGGAAATTCCGTCGCTATGAAATACTATGTGTTCCAAGACAATTCCTTCCAAATCGAGTAACGTTTCTATGGAAACGACAGGATTTTCTTTTGGGATACGACAATCTCATTTCCGATCCACTAATCTTTCTTTACTGCATCCCTCACTCCCACTCATTGACGAATTCACACGGAAATTGCGTCGCTATGAAATACTATGTGTTCTAAGACATTTCCTTCTAAATCGAGTAACGTTTCGATGGAAACGACAGGATTTTCTTTTGGGATACGACAATCACATTTCCGATCCACTAATCCTTCTTTACTGCATCCCTCACTCCCAAACATTGACGAATTCACACGGAATTTGCGTCGCTATGAAATACTATGTGTTCCAAGACATTTCCTTCTAAATCGAGTAACGTTTCTATGGAAACGACAGGATTTTCTTTTGGGATACGACAATCTCTTTTCCGATCCACTAATCCTTCTTTACTGCATCCCTCACTCCCACACATTGACGAATTCACACGGAAATTCCGTCGCTATGAAATACTATGTGTTCCAAGACATTTCCTTCCAAATCGAGTAACGTTTCTATGGAAACGACAGGATTTTCTTTTGGGATACGACAATCTCATTTCCGATCCACTAATCCTTCTTTACTGCATCCCTCACTCCCACACATTGACGAATTCACACGGAAATTGCGTCGCTATGAAATACTATGTGTTCTAAGACATTTCCTTCTAAATCGAGTAACGTTTCTATGGAAACGACAGGATTTTCTTATGGGATACGACAATCACATTTCCGATCCACTAATCCTTCTTTACTGCATCCCTCACTCCCAAACATTGACGAATTCACACGGTAATTGCGTCGCTATGAAATACTATGTGTTCCAAGACATTTCCTTCTAAATCGAGTAACGTTTCTATTTAAACGACAGGATTTTCTTTTGGGATACGACAATCTCATTTCCGATCCACTAATCCTTCTTTACTGCATCCCGCACTCCCACACATTGACGAATTCACACGGAAATTCCGTCGCTATGAAATACGAGTACTATGTGTTCTAAGACAGTTCCATCTAAATCGAGTAACGCTTCTATGGAAACGACAGGATTTTCTTTTGGGATACGACAATCACATTTCCGATCCACTAATCCTTCTTTACTGCATCCCTCACTCCCAAACATTGACGAATTCACACGGAAATTGCGTCGCTATGAAATACTATGTGTTCTAAGACATTTCCTTCTAAATCGAGTAACGTTTCAATGGAAACGACAGGATTTTCTTTTTTGATACGACAATCTCATTTCCGATCCACTAATTTTTCTTTACTGCATCCCTCACTCCCACACATTGAAGATTTCACACGGAAATTGCGTCGCTATGAAATACGAGTACTATGTGTTCTAAGACATTTCCTTCTAAATCGAGGAACGTTCCTATGGAAACGACAGGATTTTCTTTTGGGATACGACAATCACATTTCCGATCCACTAGTCCTTCTTTACTGTATCCCTCACTCCCACACATTGACGAATTCACACGGAAATTCCATCGCTATGAAATACGAGTACTATGAGTTCTAAGACATTTCCTTCTAAATCGAGTAACGTTTCTATGGAAACGACAGGATTTTCTTTTGGGATACGACAATCTCATTTCCGATCCACTAATCCTTCTTTACTGCATCCCTCACTCCCACACATTGACGAATTCACACGGAAATTCCGTCGCTATGAAAAACGAGTACAATGTGTTCTAAGACATTTCCTTCTAAATCGAGTAACGTTCCTATGGCAACGACAGGATTTTCTTTTGGGATTCGACAATCACATTTCCGATCCACTAATCCTTCTTTACTGCATCCCTCACTCCCAAACATTGACGAATTCACACGGAAATCGCGTCCCTATGAAATAGTATGTATTCTAAGACATTTCCTTCTAAATCGAGTAACGTTTCTATGGAAACGACAGGATTTTCTTTTGGGATACGACAATCTCATTTCCGATCCACTAATCCTTCTTTACTGCATCCCTCGCTCCCACACATTGACGAATTCACACGGAAATTGCGTCGCTATGAAATACGAGTACTATGTGTTCTAAGACATTTCCTTCTAAATTGAGTAACGTTTCTATGGAAACGACAGGATTTTCTTTTGGGATACGACAATCACATTTCCGATCCACTAGTCCTTCTTTACTGTATCCTTCACTCCCACACATTGACGAATTCACACGGAAATTCCGTCGCTATGAAATACGAGTACTATGAGTCCTAAGACATTTCCTTCTAAATCGAGTAACGTTTCAATGGAAACGACAGGATTTTCTTTTGGGATACGACAATCTCATTTCCGATCCACTAATCCTTCTTTACTGCATCCCTCACTCCCACGCATTGACGTATTCACACGGAAATTCCGTCACTATGAAAAACGAGTACTATGTGTTCTAAGACATTTCCTTCTAAATCGAGTAACGTTTCTATGGAAACGACAGGATTTTCTTTTGGGATACGACAATCTCATTTCCGATCCACTAATCCTTCTTTACTTCATCCCTCACTCCCACACATTGACGAATTCACACGGAAATTGCGTCGCTATGAAATACTATGTGTTGTAAGACATTTCCTTCTAAATCGAGTAACGTTTCTATGGAAACGACAGGATTTTCTTTTGGGAGACAACAATCTCATTTCCGATCCACTAATCCTTCTTTACTGCATCCCTCACTCCCACACATTGACGAATTCACACGGAAATTGCGTCGCTATGAATTACGAGTACTATGTGTTCTAAGACATTTCCTTCTAAATCGAGTAACGTTTCTATCGAAACGACAGGATTTTCTTTTGGGATACGACAATCACATTTCCGATCAACTAATCCTTCTTTACTGCATCCCTCACTCCCAAACATTGACGAATTCACACGGAAATTCCGTCGCTATGAAATAAGAGTACTACGTGTTCTAAGACATTTCCGTCTAAATCGAGTAACGTTTCTATGGAAACGACAGGATTTCCTTTTGGGATACGACAATCACATTTCCGATCCACTAATCCTTCTTTACTGCATCCCTCACTCCCAAACATTGACGAATTCACATGGAAATTCCGTCGCTATGAATTAGTATGGGTTCTATGACTTCTCCTTCTAAATCAAGTAACGTTTCTATGGAAACGACAGGACTTTTGTTTGGGATACGACAATCTCATTTCCGATCCACTAATCCTTCTGTACTGCATCCCTCACTCCCAAACATTGACGAATTCACACGGAAATTGCGTCGCTATGAAATACTATGTGATCTAAGACATTTCCTTCTAAATCGAGTAACGTTTCTATGGAAACGACAGGATTTTCTTTTGGGATACGACAATCTCATTTCCGATCCACTAACCCTTCTTTACTGCATCCCTCACTCCCAAACATTGACGAATTCACACGGAAATTGTGTCGCTATGAAATACGAGTACTATGTGTTCTAAGACATTACCTTCTAAATCGAGTAACGTTTCTATGGAAACGACAGGATTTTCTTTTGGGATACGACAGTCACATTTCCGATCCACTAATCCTTCTTTACTGCATCCCTCACTCCCTAACATTGACGAATTCACACGGAAATTCCGTCGCTATGAAATACGGGTACTATGTGTTCTAAGACATTTCCATCTAAATCGAGTAACGTTTCTATGGAAACGACAGGATTTTCTTTTGGGATACCACAATCACATTTCCGATCCTCTAAACCTTCTTTACTGCATACCTCACTCCCATACATTGACGAATTCACACGGAAATTCCGTCGCTATGAAATACGGGTACTATGTGTTCTAAGACATTTCCTTCTAAATCGAGTAACGTTTCTATGGAAACGACAGGATTTTCTTTTGGGATACGACAATCACATTTCCGATCCACTAATCCTTCTTTACTGCATCCCTCACTCCCACACATTGACGAATTCACACGGAAATTCCGTCGCTATGAAATACGAGTACTATGAGTTCTAAGACATTTCCATCTAAATCGAGTAACGTTTCTATGGAAACGACAGGATTTTCTTTTGGGATACGACAATCTCATTTCCGTTTCACTAATCCTTCTTTACTGCATCCCTCACTCCCACACATTGACGAATTCACACGGAAATTCCGTCGCAATGAAATACGAGTACTATGTGTTCTAAGACATTTACTTCTAAATCGAGTAACGTTTCTATGGAAACGACAGGACTTTCTTTTGGGATACGACAATCACATTTCCGATCCACTAATCCTTCTTTACTGCATCCCTCACTCCCAAACATTGACGAATTCACACGGAAATTCCGTCGCTATGAAATACTATGTGTTCCAAGACATTTCCTTCCAAATCGAGTAACGTTTCTATGGAAACGACAGGATTTTCTTTTGGGATACGACAATCTCATTTCCGATCCACTAATCCTTCTTTACTGCATCCCTCACTCCCACACATTGACGAATTCACACGGAAATTGCGTCGCTATGAAATACTATGTGTTCTAAGACGTTTCCTTCTAAATCGAGTAACCTTTCTATGGAAACGAAAGGATTTTCTCTTGGGATACGACAATCACATTTCCGATCCACTAATCCTTCTTTACTGCATCCCTCACTCCCAAACATTGACGAATTCACACGGAAATTGCGTCGCTATGAAATACTATGTGTTCTAAGACATTTCCTTCTAAATCGAGTAACGTTTCTATGGAAACGATAGGATTTTCTTTTGGGATACGACAATGACATTTCCGATCCACTAGTCCTTCTTTACTGTATCCCTCACTCCCACACATTGACGAATTCACACGGAAATTCCGTCGCTATGAAATACGAGTACTATGAGTTCTAAGACATTTCCTTCTAAATCGAGTAACGTTTCTATGGAAACGACCGGATTTTCTTTTGGGATACGACAATCTCATTTCCGATCCACTAATCCTACATTACTGCATCCCTCACTCCCACACATTGACGAATTCACACGGAAATTCCTTCGCTATGAAAAACGAGTACTATGTGTTCTAAGACATTTCCTTCTAAATCGAGTAACGTTCCTATGGAAACGACAGGATTTTTTTTGGGATTCGACAATCACATTTCCGATCCACTAATCCTTCTTTACTGCATCCCTCACTCCCAAACATTGACGAATTCAAACGGAAATTGCGTCGCTATGAAATACTATGTGTTCTAAGACATTTCCTTCCAAATCGAGTAACGTTTCTATGGAAACGACAGGATTTTCTTTTGGGATACGACAATCTCATTTCCGATCCACTAATCCTTCTTTACTGCATCCCTCACTCCCACACATTGACGAATTCACACGGAAATTGCGTCGCTATGAAATACCATGTGTTCTAAGACATTTCCTTCTAAATCGAGTAACGTTTCTATGGAAACGACAGGATTTTCTTTTGGGATACGACAATCACATTTCCGAACCACTAATCCTTCTTTACTGCATCCCTCACTCCCAAACATTGACGAATTCACACGGAAATTGCGTCGCTATGAAATACGAGTACTATGTGTTCTAAGACATTTCCTTTTAAATCGAGTAACGTTTCTATGGAAACGACAGGATTTTCTTTTGGGATACGACAATCTCATTTCCGATCCACTAATCCTTCTTTACTGCATCCCTCACATCCACACATTGACGAATTCACACGGAAATTCCGTCGCTATGAAATACGAGTACTATGTGTTCTAAGACAATTCCTTCCAAATCGAGTAACGTTTCTATGGAAACGACAGGATTTTCTTTTGGGATACGACAATCACATTTCCGATCCACTAATCCTTCTTTACTGCATCCCTCACTCCCAAACATTGACGAATTCACACGGAAATTGCGTCGCTATGAAATACGAGTACTATGTGTCCTAAGACATTTCCTTCTAAATCGAGTAACGTTTCTATGGAAACGACAGGATTTTCTTTTGGGATACGACAATCTCATTTCCGATCCACTAATCCTTCTTTACTGCATCCCTCACCCCCCCACATTGACGAATTCACACGGAAATTCCGTCGCTATGAAATACGAGTACTATGTGTTCTAAGACAATTCCTTCTAAATCGAGTAACGTTTCTATGGAAACGACAGGATTTTCTTTTGGGATACGACAATCACATTTCCGATCCACTAATCCTTCTTTACTGCATCCCTCACTCCCAAACATTGACGAATTCACACGGAAATTGCGTCGCAATGAAATACTATGTGTTTTAAGACATTTCCTTCTAAATCGAGTAACGTTTCCATGGAAACGACAGGATTTTCTTTTGGGAATCGACAATCTCATTTCCGATCCACTAATCCTTCTTTACTGCATCCCTCACTCCCACACATTGACGTATTCACACGGAAATTCCGTCGCTATGAAAAACGAGTACTATGTGTTCTAAGACATTTCCTTCTAAATCGAGTAACGTTCCTATGGAAACGACAGGATTTTCTTTTGGGATACGACAATCTCATTTCCGATCCACTAATCCTTCTTTACTGCATCCCTCACTCCCACACATTGACGAATTCACACGGAAATTGCGTCGCTATGAAATACTATGTGTTCTAAGACATTTCTTTCTAAATCGAGTAACGTTTCTATGGAAACGACAGGATTTTCTTTTGGGAGACGACAATCTCATTTCCGATCCACTAATCCTTCTTTACTGCATCCCTCACTCCCAAACACTGACGAATTCACACGGAAATTCCGTCGCTATGAAATAAGAGTACTATGTGTTCTAAGACATTTCCGTCTAAATCGAGTAACGTTTCTATGGAAACGACTGGATTTTCTTTTGGGATACGACAATCACATTTCCGAACCACTAATCCTTCTTTACTGCATCCCTCACTCCCACACATTGACAAATTCACACGGAAATTCCGTCGCTATGAATTACTATGGGTTCTATGACTTCTCGTTCTAAATCAAGTAAAGTTTCTATGGAAACGACAGGACTTTTGTTTGGGAAACAACAATCTCATTTCCGATCCACTAATCCTTCTTTACTGCATCCCTCACTCCCACACATTGACGAATTCACACGGAAATTCCGTCGCTATGAAAAACGAGTACAATGTGTTCTAAGACATTTCCTTCTAAATCGAGTAACGTTCCTATGGAAACGACAGGATTTTCTTTTGGGATTCGACAATCACATTTCCGATCCACTAATCCTTCTTTACTGCATCCCTCACTACCACACATTGACGAATTCACACGGACATTGCGTCCCTATGAAATAATATGTATTCTAAGACATTTCCTTCTAAATCGAGTAACGTTTCTATGGAAACGACAGGATTTTCTTTTGGGATACGACAATCTCATTTCCGATCCACTAATCCTTCTTTACTGCATCCCTCGCTCCCACACATTGACGAATTCACACGGAAATTGCGTCGCTATGAAATACGAGTACTATGTGTTCTAAGACATTTCCTTCTAAATCGAGTAACGTTTCTATGGAAACGACAGGATTTTCTTTTGGGATACGACAATCACATTTCCGATCCACTAATTCCTCTTTACTGCATTCCTCACTCCCACACATTGACGAATTCACACGGAAATTGCGTCGCTATGAAATACGAGTACTATGTGTTCTAAGACATTTCCTTCTAAATCGAGTAACGTTCCTATGAAAACAACAGGATTTTCTTTTGGGATTCGACAATCACATTTCCGATCCACTAATCCTTCTTTACTGCATCCCTCACTCCCAAACATTGATGAATTCACACGGAAACTGCGTCGCTATGAAATACTATGTGTTCTAAGACATTTCCTTCTAAATCGAGTAACGTTTCTATGGAAACGACAGGATTTTCTTTTGGGATACGACAATCTCATTTCCGATCCACTAATCCTTCTTTACTGCATCCCTCACTCCCACACATTGACGAATTCACACGGAAATTGCGTCGCTATGAAATACGAGTACTATGTGTTCTAAGACATTTCCTTCTAAATCGAGTAACGTTTCAATGGAAACGACAGGATTTTCTTTTGGGATACGACAATCACATTTCCGATCCACTAGTCCTTCTTTACTGTATCCCTCACTCCCACACATTGACGAATTCACACGGAAATTCCGTCGCTATGAAATACGAGTACTATGAGTTCTAAGACATTTCCTTCTTAATCGAGTAACGTTTCTATGGAAACGACAGGATTTTCTTTTGGGATACGACAATCTCATTTCCGATCCACTAATCCTTCTTTACTGCATCCCTCACTCCCACACATTGACGTATTCACACGGAAATTCCGTCGCTATGAAAAACGAGTACTATGTGTTCTAAGACATTTCCTTCTAAATCGAGTAACGTTCCTATGGAAACGACAGGATTTTCTTTTGGGATACGACAATCTCATTTCCGATCCACTAATCCTTGTTTACCTCATCCCTCACTCCCACACATTGACGATTTCACACGGAAATTGCGTCGCTGTGAATTACGAGTACTATGTGTTCTAAGACATTTCCTTCTAAATCGAGTAACGTTTCTATCGAAACGACAGGATTTTCTTTTGGGATACGACAATCACATTTCCGATCCACTAAACCTTCTTTACTGCATCCCTCACTCCCACACATTGACGAATTCACACGGAAATTCCGTCGCTATGAAATACGAGTACTATGAGTTCTAAGACATTTCCATCTAAATCGAGTAACGTTTCTATGGAAACGACAGGATTTTCTTTTGGGATACGACAATCTCATTTCCGATCCACTAATCCTTCTTTACTGCATCCCTCACTCCCACACATTGACGAATTCTCACGGAAATTCCGTCGCTATGAAAAACGAGTACTATGTGTTCTAAGACATTTCCTTCTAAATCGAGTAACGTTCCTATGGAAACGACAGGATTTTTTTTGGGATTCGACAATCACATTTCCGATCCACTAATCCTTCTTTACTGCATCCCTCACTCCCAAACATTGACGAATTCAAACGGAAATTGCGTCGCTATGAAATACTATGTGTTCTAAGACATTTCCTTCCAAATCGAGTAACGTTTCTATGGAAACGACAGGATTTTCTTTTGGGATACGACAATCTCATTTCCGATCCACTAATCCTTCTTTACTGCATCCCTCACTCCCACACATTGACGAATTCACCCGGAAATTGCGTCGCTATGAAATACCATGTGTTCTAAGACATTTCCTTCTAAATCGAGTAACGTTTCTATGGAAACGACAGGATTTTCTTTTGGGATACGACAATCACATTTCCGAACCACTGATCCTTCTTTACTGCATCCCTCACTCCCAAACATTGACGAATTCACACGGAAATTGCGTCGCTATGAAATACGAGTACTATGTGTTCTAAGACATTTCCTTTTAAATCGAGTAACGTTTCTATGGAAACGACAGGATTTTCTTTTGGGATACGACAATCTCATTTCCGATCCACTAATCCTTCTTTACTGCATCCCTCACTCCCAAACATTGACGAATTCACACGGAAATTGCGTCGCAATGAAATACTATGTGTTCTAATACATTTCCTTCTAAATCGAGTAACGTTTCTATGGGAACGACAGGATTTTCTTTTGGGAATCGACAATCTCATTTCCGATCCACTAATCCTTCTTTACTGCATCCCTCACTCCCACACATTGACGTATTCACACGGAAATTCCGTCGCTATGAAAAACGAGTACTATGTGTTCTAAGACATTTCCTTCTAAATCGAGTAACGTTCCTATGGAAACGACAGGATTTTCTTTTGGGATACGACAATCTCATTTCCGATCCACTAATCCTTCTTTACTGCATCCCTCACTCCCACACATTGACGAATTCACACGGAAATTGCGTCGCTATGAAATACTATGTGTTCTAAGACATTTCCTTCTAAATCGAGTAACGTTTCTATGGAAACGACAGGATTTTCTTTTGGGAGACGACAATCTCATTTCCGATCCACTAATCCTTCTTTACTGCATCCCTCACTCCCAAACACTGACGAATTCACACGGAAATTCCGTCGCTATGAAATAAGAGTACTATGTGTTCTAAGACATTTCCGTCTAAATCGAGTAACGTTTCTATGGAAACGACTGGATTTTCTTTAGGGATACGACAATCACATTTCCGAACCACTAATCCTTCTTTACTGCATCCCTCACTCCCACACATTGACAAATTCACACGGAAATTCCGTCGCTATGAATTACTATGGGTTCTATGACTTCTCGTTCTAAATCAAGTAAAGTTTCTATGGAAACGACAGGACTTTTGTTTAGGAAACAACAACCTCATTTCCGATCCACTAATCCTTCTTTACTGCATCCCTCACTCCCACACATTGACGAATTCACACGGAAATTCCGTCGCTATGAAAAACGATTACAATGTGTTCTAAGACATTTCCTTCTAAATCGAGTAACGTTCCTATGGAAACGACAGGATTTTCTTTTGGGATTCGACAATCACATTTCCGATCCACTAATCCTTCTTTACTGCATCCCTCACTACCACACATTGACGAATTCACACGGAAATTGCGTCCCTATGAAATAATATGTATTCTAAGACATTTCCTTCTAAATCGAGTAACGTTTCTATGGAAACGACAGGATTTTCTTTTGAGATACGACAATCTCATTTCCGATCCACTAATCCTTCTTTACTGCATCCCTCGCTCCCACACATTGACGAATTCACACGGAAATTGCGTCGCTATGAAATACGAGTACTATGTGTTCTAAGACATTTCCTTCTAAATCGAGTAACGTTTCTATGGAAACGACAGGATTTTCTTTTGGGATACGACGATCACATTTCCGATCCACTAATTCCTCTTTACTGCATTCCTCACTCCCACACATTGACGAATTCACACGGAAATTGCGTCGCTATGAAATACGAGTACTATGTGTTCTAAGACATTTCCTTCTAAATCGAGTAACGTTCCTATGAAAACGACAGGATTTTCTTTTGGGATTCGACAATCACATTTCCGATCCACTAATCCTTCTTTACTGCATCCCTCACTCCCAAACATTGATGAATTCACACGGAAACTGCGTCGCTATGAAATACTATGTGTTCTAAGACATTTCCTTCTAAATCGAGTAACGTTTCTATGGAAACGACAGGATTTTCTTTTGGGATACGACAATCTCATTTCCGATCCACTAATCCTTCTTTACTGCATCCCTCACTCCCACACATTGACGAATTCACACGGAAATTGCGTCGCTATGAAATACGAGTACTATGTGTTCTAAGACATTTCCTTCTAAATCGAGTAACGTTCCTATGGAAACGACAGGATTTTCTTTTGGGATACGACAATCACATTTCCGATCCACTAGTCCTTCTTTACTGTATCCCTCACTCCCACACATTGACGAATTCACACGGAAATTCCGTCGCTATGAAATACGAGTACTATGAGTTCTAAGACATTTCCTTCTTAATCGAGTAACGTTTCTATGGAAACGACAGGATTTTCTTTTGGGATACGACAATCTCATTTCCGATCCACTAATCCTTCTTTACTGCATCCCTCACTCCCACACATTGACGTATTCACACGGAAATTCCGTCGCTATGAAAAACGAGTACTATGTGTTCTAAGACATTTCCTTCTAAATCGAGTAACGTTTCTATGGAAACGACAGGATTTTCTTTTGGGATACGACAATCACATTTCCGAACCACTAATCCTTCTTTACTGCATCCCTCACTCCCAAACATTGACGAATTCACACGGAAATTGCGTCGCTATGAAATACGAGTACTATGTGTTCTAAGACATTTCCTTTTAAATCGAGTAACGTTTCTATGGAAACGACAGGATTTTCTTTTGGGATACGACAATCTCATTTCCGATCCACTAATCCTTCTTTACTGCATCCCTCACCCCCACACATTGACGAATTCACACGGAAATTCCGTCGCTATGAAATACTCGTACTATGTGTTCTAAGACAATTCCTTCCAAATCGAGTAACGTTTCTATGGAAACGACAGGATTTTCTTTTGGGATACGACAATCACATTTCCGATCCACTAATCCTTCTTTACTGCATCCCTCACTCCCAAACATTGACGAATTCACACGGAAATTGCGTCGCTATGAAATACGAGTACTATGTGTCCTAAGACATTTCCTTCTAAATCGAGTAACGTTTCTATGGAAACGACAGGATTTTCTTTTGGGATACGACAATCTCATTTCCGATCCACTAATCCTTCTTTACTGCATCCCTCACCCCCACACATTGACGAATTCACACGGAAATTCCGTCGCTATGAAATACGAGTACTATGTGTTCTAAGACAATTAATTCTAAATCGAGTAACGTTTCTATGGAAACGACAGGATTTTCTTTTGGGATACGACAATCACATTTCCGATCCACTAATCCTTCTTTACTGCATCCCTCACTCCCAAACATTGACGAATTCACACGGAAATTGCGTCGCAATGAAATACTATGTGTTCTAAGACATTTCCTTCTAAATCGAGTAACGTTTCTATGGGAACGACAGGATTTTCTTTTGGGAATCGACAATCTCATTTCCGATCCACTAATCCTTCTTTACTGCATCCCTCACTCCCACACATTGACGTATTCACACGGAAATTCCGTCGCTATGAAAAACGAGTACTATGTGTTCTAAGACATTTCCTTCTAAATCGAGTAACGTTCCTATGGAAACGACAGGATTTTCTTTTGGGATACGACAATCTCATTTCCGATCCACTAATCCTTCTTTACTGCATCCCTCACTCCCACACATTGACGAATTCACACGGAAATTGCGTCGCTATGAAATACTATGTGTTCTAAGACATTTCCTTCTAAATCGAGTAACGTTTCTATGGAAACGACAGGATTTTCTTTTGGGAGACGACAATCTCATTTCCGATCCACTAATCCTTCTTTACTGCATCCCTCACTCCCAAACACTGACGAATTCACACGGAAATTCCGTCGCTATGAAATAAGAGTACTATGTGTTCTAAGACATTTCCGTCTAAATCGAGTAACGTTTCTATGGAAACGACTGGATTTTCTTTAGGGATACGACAATCACATTTCCGAACCACTAATCCTTCTTTACTGCATCCCTCACTCCCACACATTGACAAATTCACACGGAAATTCCGTCGCTATGAATTACTATGGGTTCTATGACTTCTCGTTCTAAATCAAGTAAAGTTTCTATGGAAACGACAGGACTTTTGTTTAGGAAACAACAACCTCATTTCCGATCCACTAATCCTTCTTTACTGCATCCCTCACTCCCACACATTGACGAATTCACACGGAAATTCCGTCGCTATGAAAAACGATTACAATGTGTTCTAAGACATTTCCTTCTAAATCGAGTAACGTTCCTATGGAAACGACAGGATTTTCTTTTGGGATTCGACAATCACATTTCCGATCCACTAATCCTTCTTTACTGCATCCCTCACTACCACACATTGACGAATTCACACGGAAATTGCGTCCCTATGAAATAATATGTATTCTAAGACATTTCCTTCTAAATCGAGTAACGTTTCTATGGAAACGACAGGATTTTCTTTTGGGATACGACAATCTCATTTCCGATCCACTAATCCTTCTTTACTGCATCCCTCGCTCCCACACATTGACGAATTCACACGGAAATTGCGTCGCTATGAAATACGAGTACTATGTGTTCTAAGACATTTCCTTCTAAATCGAGTAACGTTTCTATGGAAACGACAGGATTTTCTTTTGGGATACGACGATCACATTTCCGATCCACTAATTCCTCTTTACTGCATTCCTCACTCCCACACATTGACGAATTCACACGGAAATTGCGTCGCTATGAAATACGAGTACTATGTGTTCTAAGACATTTCCTTCTAAATCGAGTAACGTTCCTATGAAAACGACAGGATTTTCTTTTGGGATTCGACAATCACATTTCCGATCCACTAATCCTTCTTTACTGCATCCCTCACTCCCAAACATTGATGAATTCACACGGAAACTGCGTCGCTATGAAATACTATGTGTTCTAAGACATTTCCTTCTAAATCGAGTAACGTTTCTATGGAAACGACAGGATTTTCTTTTGGGATACGACAATCTCATTTCCGATCCACTAATCCTTCTTTACTGCATCCCTCACTCCCACACATTGACGAATTCACACGGAAATTGCGTCGCTATGAAATACGAGTACTATGTGTTCTAAGACATTTCCTTCTAAATCGAGTAACGTTTCTATGGAAACGACAGGATTTTCTTTTGGGATACGACAATCACATTTCCGATCCACTAGTCCTTCTTTACTGTATCCCTCACTCCCACACATTGACGAATTCACACGGAAATTCCGTCGCTATGAAATACGAGTACTATGAGTTCTAAGACATTTCCTTCTTAATCGAGTAACGTTTCTATGGAAACGACAGGATTTTCTTTTGGGATACGACAATCTCATTTCCGATCCACTAATCCTTCTTTACTGCATCCCTCACTCCCACACATTGACGTATTCACACGGAAATTCCGTCGCTATGAAAAACGAGTACTATGTGTTCTAAGACATTTCCTTCTAAATCGAGTAACGTTTCTATGGAAACGACAGGATTTTCTTTTGGGATACGACAATCACATTTCCGAACCACTAATCCTTCTTTACTGCATCCCTCACTCCCAAACATTGACGAATTCACACGGAAATTGCGTCGCTATGAAATACGAGTACTATGTGTTCTAAGACATTTCCTTTTAAATCGAGTAACGTTTCTATGGAAACGACAGGATTTTCTTTTGGGATACGACAATCTCATTTCCGATCCACTAATCCTTCTTTACTGCATCCCTCACCCCCACACATTGACGAATTCACACGGAAATTCCGTCGCTATGAAATACGAGTACTATGTGTTCTAAGACAATTCCTTCCAAATCGAGTAACGTTTCTATGGAAACGACAGGATTTTCTTTTGGGATACGACAATCACATTTCCGATCCACTAATCCTTCTTTACTGCATCCCTCACTCCCAAACATTGACGAATTCACACGGAAATTGCGTCGCTATGAAATACGAGTACTATGTGTCCTAAGACATTTCCTTCTAAATCGAGTAACGTTTCTATGGAAACGACAGGATTTTCTTTTGGGATACGACAATCTCATTTCCGATCCACTAATCCTTCTTTACTGCATCCCTCACCCCCACACATTGACGAATTCACACGGAAATTCCGTCGCTATGAAATACGAGTACTATGTGTTCTAAGACAATTCCTTCTAAATCGAGTAACGTTTCTATGGAAACGACAGGATTTTCTTTTGGGATACGACAATCACATTTCCGATCCACTAATCCTTCTTTACTGCATCCCTCACTCCCAAACATTGACGAATTCACACGGAAATTGCGTCGCAATGAAATACTATGTGTTCTAAGACATTTCCTTCTAAATCGAGTAACGTTTCTATGGGAACGACAGGATTTTCTTTTGGGAATCGACAATCTCATTTCCGATCCACTAATCCTTCTTTACTGCATCCCTCACTCCCACACATTGACGTATTCACACGGAAATTCCGTCGCTATGAAAAACGAGTACTATGTGTTCTAAGACATTTCCTTCTAAATCGAGTAACGTTCCTATGGAAACGACAGGATTTTCTTTTGGGATACGACGATCACATTTCCGATCCACTAATTCCTCTTTACTGCATTCCTCACTCCCACACATTGACGAATTCACACGGAAATTGCGTCGCTATGAAATACGAGTACTATGTGTTCTAAGACATTTCCTTCTAAATCGAGTAACGTTCCTATGAAAACGACAGGATTTTCTTTTGGGATTCGACAATCACATTTCCGATCCACTAATCCTTCTTTACTGCATCCCTCACTCCCAAACATTGATGAATTCACACGGAAACTGCGTCGCTATGAAATACTATGTGTTCTAAGACATTTCCTTCTAAATCGAGTAACGTTTCTATGGAAACGACAGGATTTTCTTTTGGGATACGACAATCTCATTTCCGATCCACTAATCCTTCTTTACTGCATCCCTCACTCCCACACATTGACGAATTCACACGGAAATTGCGTCGCTATGAAATACGAGTACTATGTGTTCTAAGACATTTCCTTCTAAATCGAGTAACGTTTCTATGGAAACGACAGGATTTTCTTTTGGGATACGACAATCACATTTCCGATCCACTAGTCCTTCTTTACTGTATCCCTCACTCCCACACATTGACGAATTCACACGGAAATTCCGTCGCTATGAAATACGAGTACTATGAGTTCTAAGACATTTCCTTCTTAATCGAGTAACGTTTCTATGGAAACGACAGGATTTTCTTTTGGGATACGACAATCTCATTTCCGATCCACTAATCCTTCTTTACTGCATCCCTCACTCCCACACATTGACGTATTCACACGGAAATTCCGTCGCTATGAAAAACGAGTACTATGTGTTCTAAGACATTTCCTTCTAAATCGAGTAACGTTTCTATGGAAACGACAGGATTTTCTTTTGGGATACGACAATCACATTTCCGAACCTCTAATCCTTCTTTACTGCATCCCTCACTCCCAAACATTGACGAATTCACACGGAAATTGCGTCGCTATGAAATACGAGTACTATGTGTTCTAAGACATTTCCTTTTAAATCGAGTAACGTTTCTATGGAAACGACAGGATTTTCTTTTGGGATACGACAATCTCATTTCCGATCCACTAATCCTTCTTTACTGCATCCCTCACCCCCACACATTGACGAATTCACACGGAAATTCCGTCGCTATGAAATACGAGTACTATGTGTTCTAAGACAATTCCTTCCAAATCGAGTAACGTTTCTATGGAAACGACAGGATTTTCTTTTGGGATACGACAATCACATTTCCGATCCACTAATCCTTCTTTACTGCATCCCTCACTCCCAAACATTGACGAATTCACACGGAAATTGCGTCGCTATGAAATACGAGTACTATGTGTCCTAAGACATTTCCTTCTAAATCGAGTAACGTTTCTATGGAAACGACAGGATTTTCTTTTGGGATACGACAATCTCATTTCCGATCCACTAATCCTTCTTTACTGCATCCCTCACCCCCACACATTGACGAATTCACACGGAAATTCCGTCGCTATGAAATACGAGTACTATGTGTTCTAAGACAATTCCTTCTAAATCGAGTAACGTTTCTATGGAAACGACAGGATTTTCTTTTGGGATACGACAATCACATTTCCGATCCACTAATCCTTCTTTACTGCATCCCTCACTCCCAAACATTGACGAATTCACACGGAAATTGCGTCGCAATGAAATACTATGTGTTCTAAGACATTTCCTTCTAAATCGAGTAACGTTTCTATGGGAACGACAGGATTTTCTTTTGGGAATCGACAATCTCATTTCCGATCCACTAATCCTTCTTTACTGCATCCCTCACTCCCACACATTGACGTATTCACACGGAAATTCCGTCGCTATGAAAAACGAGTACTATGTGTTCTAAGACATTTCCTTCTAAATCGAGTAACGTTCCTATGGAAACGACAGGATTTTCTTTTGGGATACGACAATCTCATTTCCGATCCACTAATCCTTCTTTACTGCATCCCTCACTCCCACACATTGACGAATTCACACGGAAATTGCGTCGCTGTGAAATACTATGTGTTCTAAGACATTTCCTTCTAAATCGAGTAACGTTTCTATGGAAACGACAGGATTTTCTTTTGGGAGACGACAATCTCATTTCCGATCCACTAATCCTTCTTTACTGCATCCCTCACTCCCAAACACTGACGAATTCACACGGAAATTCCGTCGCTATGAAATAAGAGTACTATGTGTTCTAAGACATTTCCGTCTAAATCGAGTAACGTTTCTATGGAAACGACTGGATTTTCTTTAGGGAAACGACAATCACATTTCCGAACCACTAATCCTTCTTTACTGCATCCCTCACTCCCACACATTGACAAATTCACACGGAAATTCCGTCGCTATGAATTACTATGGGTTCTATGACTTCTCGTTCTAAATCAAGTAAAGTTTCTATGGAAACGACAGGACTTTTGTTTAGGAAACAACAACCTCATTTCCGATCCACTAATCCTTCTTTACTGCATCCCTCACTCCCACACATTGACGAATTCACACGGAAATTCCGTCGCTATGAAAAACGATTACAATGTGTTCTAAGACATTTCCTTCTAAATCGAGTAACGTTCCTATGGAAACGACAGGATTTTCTTTTGGGATTCGACAATCACATTTCCGATCCACTAATCCTTCTTTACTGCATCCCTCACTACCACACATTGACGAATTCACACGGAAATTGCGTCCCTATGAAATAATATGTATTCTAAGACATTTCCTTCTAAATCGAGTAACGTTTCTATGGAAACGACAGGATTTTCTTTTGGGATACGACAATCTCATTTCCGATCCACTAATCCTTCTTTACTGCATCCCTCGCTCCCACACATTGACGAATTCACACGGAAATTGCGTCGCTATGAAATACGAGTACTATGTGTTCTAAGACATTTCCTTCTAAATCGAGTAACGTTTCTATGGAAACGACAGGATTTTCTTTTGGGATACGACGATCACATTTCCGATCCACTAATTCCTCTTTACTGCATTCCTCACTCCCACACATTGACGAATTCACACGGAAATTGCGTCGCTATGAAATACGAGTACTATGTGTTCTAAGACATTTCCTTCTAAATCGAGTAACGTTCCTATGAAAACGACAGGATTTTCTTTTGGGATTCGACAATCACATTTCCGATCCACTAATCCTTCTTTACTGCATCCCTCACTCCCAAACATTGATGAATTCACACGGAAACTGCGTCGCTATGAAATACTATGTGTTCTAAGACATTTCCTTCTAAATCGAGTAACGTTTCTATGGAAACGACAGGATTTTCTTTTGGGATACGACAATCTCATTTCCGATCCACTAATCCTTCTTTACTGCATCCCTCACTCCCACACATTGACGAATTCACACGGAAATTGCGTCGCTATGAAATACGAGTACTATGTGTTCTAAGACATTTCCTTCTAAATCGAGTAACGTTTCTATGGAAACGACAGGATTTTCTTTTGGGATACGACAATCACATTTCCGATCCACTAGTCCTTCTTTACTGTATCCCTCACTCCCACACATTGACGAATTCACACGGAAATTCCGTCGCTATGAAATACGAGTACTATGAGTTCTAAGACATTTCCTTCTTAATCGAGTAACGTTTCTATGGAAACGACAGGATTTTCTTTTGGGATACGACAATCTCATTTCCGATCCACTAATCCTTCTTTACTGCATCCCTCACTCCCACACATTGACGTATTCACACGGAAATTCCGTCGCTATGAAAAACGAGTACTATGTGTTCTAAGACATTTCCTTCTAAATCGAGTAACGTTTCTATGGAAACGACAGGATTTTCTTTTGGGATACGACAATCACATTTCCGAACCACTAATCCTTCTTTACTGCATCCCTCACTCCCAAACATTGACGAATTCACACGGAAATTGCGTCGCTATGAAATACGAGTACTATGTGTTCTAAGACATTTCCTTTTAAATCGAGTAACGTTTCTATGGAAACGACAGGATTTTCTTTTGGGATACGACAATCTCATTTCCGATCCACTAATCCTTCTTTACTGCATCCCTCACCCCCACACATTGACGAATTCACACGGAAATTCCGTCGCTATGAAATACGAGTACTATGTGTTCTAAGACAATTCCTTCCAAATCGAGTAACGTTTCTATGGAAACGACAGGATTTTCTTTTGGGATACGACAATCACATTTCCGATCCACTAATCCTTCTTTACTGCATCCCTCACTCCCAAACATTGACGAATTCACACGGAAATTGCGTCGCTATGAAATACGAGTACTATGTGTCCTAAGACATTTCCTTCTAAATCGAGTAACGTTTCTATGGAAACGACAGGATTTTCTTTTGGGATACGACAATCTCATTTCCGATCCACTAATCCTTCTTTACTGCATCCCTCACCCCCACACATTGACGAATTCACACGGAAATTCCGTCGCTATGAAATACGAGTACTATGTGTTCTAAGACAATTCCTTCTAAATCGAGTAACGTTTCTATGGAAACGACAGGATTTTCTTTTGGGATACGACAATCACATTTCCGATCCACTAATCCTTCTTTACTGCATCCCTCACTCCCAAACATTGACGAATTCACACGGAAATTGCGTCGCAATGAAATACTATGTGTTCTAAGACATTTCCTTCTAAATCGAGTAACGTTTCTATGGGAACGACAGGATTTTCTTTTGGGAATCGACAATCTCATTTCCGATCCACTAATCCTTCTTTACTGCATCCCTCACTCCCACACATTGACGTATTCACACGGAAATTCCGTCGCTATGAAAAACGAGTACTATGTGTTCTAAGACATTTCCTTCTAAATCGAGTAACGTTCCTATGGAAACGACAGGATTTTCTTTTGGGATACGACAATCTCATTTCCGATCCACTAATCCTTCTTTACTGCATCCCTCACTCCCACACATTGACGAATTCACACGGAAATTGCGTCGCTATGAAATACTATGTGTTCTAAGACATTTCCTTCTAAATCGAGTAACGTTTCTATGGAAACGACAGGATTTTCTTTTGGGAGACGACAATCTCATTTCCGATCCACTAATCCTTCTTTACTGCATCCCTCACTCCCAAACACTGACGAATTCACACGGAAATTCCGTCGCTATGAAATAAGAGTACTATGTGTTCTAAGACATTTCCGTCTAAATCGAGTAACGTTTCTATGGAAACGACTGGATTTTCTTTAGGGATACGACAATCACATTTCCGAACCACTAATCCTTCTTTACTGCATCCCTCACTCCCACACATTGACAAATTCACACGGAAATTCCGTCGCTATGAATTACTATGGGTTCTATGACTTCTCGTTCTAAATCAAGTAAAGTTTCTATGGAAACGACAGGACTTTTGTTTAGGAAACAACAACCTCATTTCCGATCCACTAATCCTTCTTTACTGCATCCCTCACTCCCACACATTGACGAATTCACACGGAAATTCCGTCGCTATGAAAAACGATTACAATGTGTTCTAAGACATTTCCTTCTAAATCGAGTAACGTTCCTATGGAAACGACAGGATTTTCTTTTGGGATTCGACAATCACATTTCCGATCCACTAATCCTTCTTTACTGCATCCCTCACTACCACACATTGACGAATTCACACGGAAATTGCGTCCCTATGAAATAATATGTATTCTAAGACATTTCCTTCTAAATCGAGTAACGTTTCTATGGAAACGACAGGATTTTCTTTTGGGATACGACAATCTCATTTCCGATCCACTAATCCTTCTTTACTGCATCCCTCGCTCCCACACATTGACGAATTCACACGGAAATTGCGTCGCTATGAAATACGAGTACTATGTGTTCTAAGACATTTCCTTCTAAATCGAGTAACGTTTCTATGGAAACGACAGGATTTTCTTTTGGGATACGACGATCACATTTCCGATCCACTAATTCCTCTTTACTGCATTCCTCACTCCCACACATTGACGAATTCACACGGAAATTGCGTCGCTATGAAATACGAGTACTATGTGTCCTAAGACATTTCCTTCTAAATCGAGTAACGTTCCTATGAAAACGACAGGATTTTCTTTTGGGATTCGACAATCACATTTCCGATCCACTAATCCTTCTTTACTGCATCCCTCACTCCCAAACATTGATGAATTCACACGGAAACTGCGTCGCTATGAAATACTATGTGTTCTAAGACATTTCCTTCTAAATCGAGTAACGTTTCTATGGAAACGACAGGATTTTCTTTTGGGATACGACAATCTCATTTCCGATCCACTAATCCTTCTTTACTGCATCCCTCACTCCCACACATTGACGAATTCACACGGAAATTGCGTCGCTATGAAATACGAGTACTATGTGTTCTAAGACATTTCCTTCTAAATCGAGTAACGTTTCTATGGAAACGACAGGATTTTCTTTTGGGATACGACAATCACATTTCCGATCCACTAGTCCTTCTTTACTGTATCCCTCACTCCCACACATTGACGAATTCACACGGAAATTCCGTCGCTATGAAATACGAGTACTATGAGTTCTAAGACATTTCCTTCTTAATCGAGTAACGTTTCTATGGAAACGACAGGATTTTCTTTTGGGATACGACAATCTCATTTCCGATCCACTAATCCTTCTTTACTGCATCCCTCACTCCCACACATTGATGTATTCACACGGAAATTCCGTCGCTATGAAAAACGAGTACTATGTGTTCTAAGACATTTCCTTCTAAATCGAGTAACGTTCCTATGGAAACGACAGGATTTTCTTTTGGGATACGACAATCTCATTTCCGATCCACTAATCCTTCTTTACCTCATCCCTCACTCCCACACATTGACGAATTCACACGGAAATTCCGTCGCTATGAAATACGAGTACTATGAGTTCTAAGACACTTCCATCTAAATCGAGTAACGTTTCTATGGAAACGACAGGATTTTCTTTTGGGATACGACAATCTCATTTCCGATCCACTAATCCTTCTTTACTGCATCCCTCACTCCCACACATTGACGAATTCTCACGGAAATTCCGTCGCAATGAAATACGAGTACTATGTGTTCTAAGACATTTACTTCTAAATCGAGTAACGTTTCTATGGAAACGACCGGACTTTCTTTTGGGATACGACAATCACATTTCCGATCCACTAATCCTTCTTTACTGCATCCCTCACTCCCAAACATTGACGAATTCACACGGAAATTCCGTCGCTATGAAATACTATGTGTTCCAAGACATTTCCTTCCAAATCGAGTAACGTTTCTATGGAAACGACAGGATTTTCTTTTGGGATACGACAATCTCATTTCCGATCCACTAATCCTTCTTTACTGCATCCCTCACTCCCACACATTGACGAATTCACTCGGAAATTCCGTCGCTACGAAATAAGAGTACTATGTGTTCTATGACATTTCCGTCTAAATCGAGTGACGTTCCTATGGAAACGACAGGATTTTCTTTTGGGATACGGCAATCACATTTCCGAACCACTAATCCTTCTTTACTGCATCCCTCACTCCCACACATTGACGAATTCACACGGAAATTCCGTCGCTATGAATTACTATGGGTTCTATGACTTCTCCTTCTAAATCAAGTAACGTTTCTATGAAAACGACAGGACTTTTGTTTGGGATACGACAATCTCATTTCCGATCCACTAATCCTTCTTTACTGCATCCCTCACTCCCAAACATTGACGAATTCACACGGAAATTGCGTCGCTATGAAATACTATGTGTTCTTAGACATTTCCTTCTAAATCGAGTAACGTTTCTATGGAAACGACAGGATTTTTCTTTGGGATACGACAATCTCATTTCCGATCCACTAACCCTTCCTTACTGCATCCCTCACTCCCAAACATTGACGAATTCACACGGAAATTGCGTCGCTATGAAATACGAGTACTATGTGTTCTAAGACTTTACCTTCTAAATCGAGTAACGTTTCTATGGAAACGACAGGATTTTCTTTTGGGATACGACAATCACATTTCCGATCCACTAATCCTTCTTTACTGCATCCCTCACTCCCAAACATTGACGAATTCACACGGAAATTCCGTCGCTATGAAATACGGGTACTATGTGTTCTAAGACATTTCCTTCTAAATCGAGTAACGTTTCTATGGAAACGACAGGATTTTCTTTTGGGATACGACAATCACATTTCCGATCCACTAATTCCTCTTTACTGCATTCCTCACTCCCACACATTGACGAATTCACACGGAAATTGCGTCGCTATGAAATACGAGTACTATGTGTTCTAAGACATTTCCTTCTAAATCGAGTAACGTTCCTATGAGAACGACAGGATTTTCTTTTGGGATTCGACAATCACATTTCCGATCCACTAATCCTTCTTTACTGCATCCCTCACTCCCAAACATTGATGAATTCACACGGAAACTGCGTCGCTATGAAATACTATGTGTTCTAAGACATTTCCTTCTAAATCGAGTAACGTTTCTATGGAAACGACAGGATTTTCTTTTGGGATACGACAATCTCATTTCCGATCCACTAATCCTTCTTTACTGCATCCCTCACTCCCACACACTGACGAATTCACACGGAAATTGCGTCGCTATGAAATACGAGTACTATGTGTTCTAAGACATTTCCTTCTAAATCGAGTAACGTTTCTATGCAAACGACAGGATTTTCTTTTGGGAGACGACAATCACATTTCCGATCCACTAGTCCTTCTTTACTGTATCCCTCACTCCCACACATTGACGAATTCACACGGAAATTCCGTCGCTATGAAATACGAGTACTATGAGTTCTAAGACATTTCCTTCTTAATCGAGTAACGTTTCTATGGAAACGACAGGATTTTCTTTTGGGATACGACAATCTCATTTCCGATCCACTAATCCTTCTTTACTGCATCCCTCACTCCCACACATTGACGTATTCACACGGAAATTCCGTCGCTATGAAAAACGAGTACTATGTGTTCTAAGACATTTCCTTCTAAATCGAGTAACGTTCCTATGGAAACGACAGGATTTTCTTTTGGGATACGACAATCTCATTTCCGATCCACTAATCCTTCTTTACCTCATCCCTCACTCCCACACATTGACGAATTCACACGGAAATTGCGTCGCTATGAATTACGAGTACTATGTGTTCTAAGACATTTCCTTCTAAATCGAGTAACGTTCCTATGAGAACGACAGGATTTTCTTTTGGGATTCGACAATCACATTTCCGATCCACTAATCCTTCTTTACTGCATCCCTCACTCCCAAACATTGATGAATTCACACGGAAACTGCGTCGCTATGAAATACTATGTGTTCTAAGACATTTCCTTCTAAATCGAGTAACGTTTCTATGGAAACGACAGGATTTTCTTTTGGGATACGACAATCTCATTTCCGATCCACTAATCCTACTTTACTGCATCCCTCACTCCCACACATTGACGAATTCACACGGAAATTGCGTCGCTATGAAATACGAGTACTATGTGTTCTAAGACATTTCCTTCTAAATCGAGTAACGTTTCTATGCAAACGACAGGATTCTCTTTTGGGAGACGACAATCACATTTCCGATCCACTAGTCCTTCTTTACTGTATCCCTCACTCCCACACATTGACGAATTCACACGGAAATTCCGTCGCTATGAAATACGAGTACTATGAGTTCTAAGACATTTCCTTCTTAATCGAGTAACGTTTCTATGGAAACGACAGGATTTTCTTTTGGGATACGACAATCTCATTTCCGATCCACTAATCCTTCTTTACTGCATCCCTCACTCCCACACATTGACGTATTCACACGGAAATTCCAGCGCTATGAAAAACGAGTACTATGTGTTCTAAGACATTTCCTTCTAAATCGAGTAACGTTCCTATGGAAACGACAGGATTTTCTTTTGGGATACGACAATCTCATTTCTGATCCACTAATCCTTCTTTACCTCATCCCTCACTCCCACACATTGACGAATTCACACGGAAATTGCGTCGCTATGAATTACGAGTACTATGTGTTCTAAGACATTTCCTTCTAAATCGAGTAACGTTTCTATCGAAACGACAGGATTTTCTTATGGGATACGAGAATCACATTTCCGATCCAATAAACCTTCTTTACTGCATCCCTCACTCCCACACATTGACGAATTCACACGGAAATTCCGTCGCTATGAAATACGATTACTATGAGTTCTAAGACATTTCCATCTAAATCGGGTAACGTTTCTATGGAAACGAGAGGATTTTCTTTTGGGAGACGACAATCTCATTTCCGATCCACTAATCCTTCTTTACTGCATCCCTCACTCCCACACATTGACGAATTCACACGGAAATTCCGTCGCAATGAAATACGAGTACTATGTGTTCTAAGACATTTACTTCTAAATCGAGTAACGTTTCTATGGAAACGACAGGACTTTCTTTTGGGATACGACAATCACATTTCCGATCCACTAATCCTTCCTTACTGCATCCCTCACTCCCAAACATTGACGAATTCACACGGAAATTGCGTCGCTATGAAATACGAGTACTATGTGTTCTAAGACATTACCTTCTAAATCGAGTAACGTTTCTATGGAAACGACAGGATTTTCTTTTGGGATACGACAATCACATTTCCGATCCACTAATCCTTCTTTACTGCATCCCTCACTCCCAAACATTGACGAATTCACACGGAAATTCCGTCGCTATGAAATACGGGTACTATGTGTTCTAAGACATTTCCTTCTAAATCGAGTAACGTTTCTATGGAAACGACAGGATTTTCTTTTGGGATACGACAATCACATTTCCGATCCACTAATTCCTCTTTACTGCATTCCTCACTCCCACACATTGACGAATTCACACGGAAATTGCGTCGCTATGAAATACGAGTACTATGTGTTCTAAGACATTTCCTTCTAAATCGAGTAACGTTCCTATGAGAACGACAGGATTTTCTTTTGGGATTCGACAATCACATTTCCGATCCACTAATCCTTCTTTACTGCATCCCTCACTCCCAAACATTGATGAATTCACACGGAAACTGCGTCGCTATGAAATACTATGTGTTCTAAGACATTTCCTTCTAAATCGAGTAACGTTTCTATGGAAACGACAGGATTTTCTATTGGGATACGACAATCTCATTTCCGATCCACTAATCCTTCTTTACTGCATCCCTCACTCCCACACATTGACGAATTCACACGGAAATTGCGTAGCTATGAAATACGAGTACTATGTGTTCTAAGACATTTCCTTCTAAATCGAGTAACGTTTCTATGCAAACGACAGGATTTTCTTTTGGGAGACGACAATCACATTTCCGATCCACTAGTCCTTCTTTACTGTATCCCTCACTCCCACACATTGACGAATTCACACGGAAATTCCGTCGCTATGAAATACGAGTACTATGAGTTTTAAGACATTTCCTTCTTAATCGAGTAACGTTTCTATGGAAACGACAGGATTTTCTTTTGGGATACGACAATCTCATTTCCGATCCACTAATCCTTCTTTACTGCATCCCTCACTCCCACACATTGACGTATTCACACGGAAACTCCGTCGCTATGAAAAACGAGTACTATGTGTTCTAAGACATTTCCTTCTAAATCGAGTAACGTTCCTATGGAAACGACAGGATTTTCTTTTGGGATACGACAATCTCATTTCCGATCCACTAATCCTTCTTTACCTCATCCCTCACTCCCACACATTGACGAATTCACACGGAAATTGCGTCGCTATGAATTACGAGTACTATGTGTTCTAAGACATTTCCTTCTAAATCGAGTAACGTTTCTATCGAAACGACAGGATTTTCTTTTGGGATACGACAATCACATTTCCGATCCACTAAACCTTCTTTACTCCATCCCTCACTCCCACACATTGACGAATTCACACGGAAATTCCGTCGCTATGAAATACGAGTACTATGAGTTCTAAGACATTTCCATCTAAATCGAGTAACGTTTCTATGGAGACGACAGGATTTTCTTTTGGGATACGACAATCTCATTTCCGATCCACTAATCCTTCTTTACTGCATCCCTCACTCCCACACATTGACGATTTCACACGGAAATTCCGTCGCAATGAAATACGAGTACTATGTGTTCTAAGACATTTACTTCTAAATCGAGTAACGTTTCTATGGAAACGACAGGACTTTCTTTTGGGATACGACAATCACATTTCCGATCCACTAATCCTTCTTTACTGCATCCCTCACTCCCAAATATTGACGAATTCACACGGAAATTCCGTCGCTATGAAATACTATGTGTTCCAAGACATTTCCTTCCAAATCGAGTAACGTTTCTATGGAAACGACAGGATTTTCTTTTGGGATACGACAATCTCATTTCCGATCCACTAATCCTTCTTTACTGCATCCCTCACTCCCACACATTGACGAATTCACACGGAAATTCCGTCGCTATGAAATAAGAGTACTATGTGTTCTATGACATTTCCGTCTAAATCGAGTAACGTTTCTATGGAAACGACAGGATTTTCTTTTGGGATACGACAATCACATTTCCGAACCACTAATCCTTCTTTACTGCATCCCTCACTCCCACACATTGACGAATTCACACGGAAATTCCGTCGCTATGAATTACTATGGGTTCTATTACTTCTCCTTCTAAATCAAGTAACGTTTCTATGGAAACGACAGGACTTTTGTTTGGGTTACGACAATCTCATTTCCGATTAAACTAATCCTTCTTTACTGCATCCCTCACTCCCAAACATTGACGAATTCACACGGAAATTGCGTCGCTATGAAATACTATGGGTTCTAAGACATTTCCTTCTAAATCGAGTAACGTTTCTATGGAAACGACAGGATTTTTCTTTGGGATACGACAATCTCATTTCCGATCCACTAACCCTTCTTTACTGCATCCCTCACTCCCAAACATTGACGAATTCACACGGAAATTGCGTCGCTATGAAATACGAGTACTATGTGTTCTAAGACATTACCTTCTAAATCGAGTACGTTTCTATGGAAACGACAGGATTTTCTTTTGGGATACGACAATCACATTTCCGATCCACTAATCCTTCTTTACTGCATCCCTCACTCCCAAACATTGACGAATTCACACGGAAATTCCGTCGCTATGAAATACGGGTACTATGTGTTCTAAGACATTTCCTTCTAAATCGAGTAACGTTTCTATGGAAACGACAGGATTTTCTTTTGGGATTCGACAATCACATTTCCGATCCACTAATCCTTCTTTACTGCATCCCTCACTCCCACACATTGACGAATTCACACGGAAATTCCGTCGCAATGAAATACAAGTACTATGTGTTCTAAGACATTTACTTCTAAATCGAGTAACGTTTCTATGGAAACGACAGGATTTTCTTTTGGGATACGACAATCACATTTCCGATCCACTAATCCTTCTTTACTGCATCCCTCACTCCCAAACATTGACGAATTCACACGGAAATTCCGTCGCTATGAAATACTATGTGTTCCAAGACATTTCCTTCCAAATCGAGTAACGTTTCTATGGAAACGACAGGATTTTCTTTTGGGATACGACAATCTCATTTCCGATCCATTAATCCTTCTTTACTGCATCCCTCACTCCCACACATTGACGAATTCACACGGAAATTGCGTCGCTATGAAATACTATGTGTTCTAAGACATTTCCTTCTAAATCGAGTAACGTTTCTATAGAAACGACAGGATTTTCTTTTGGGATACGACAATCACATTTCCGATCCACTAATCCTTCTTTACTGCATCCCTCACTCCCAAACATTGACGAATTCACACGGAAATTGCGTCGCTATGAAATACTATGTGTTCCAAGACATTTCCTTCTAAATCGACTAACGTTTCTATGGAAACGACAGGATTTTCTTTTGGGATACGACAATCTCATTTCCGATCCAGTAATCCTTTTTTACTGCATCCCTCACTCCCACACATTGGCGAATTCATACGGAAATTCCGTCGCTATGAAATACGAGTACTATGTGTTCTAAGACAGTTCCTTCTACATCGAGTAACGCTTCTATGGAAACGACAGGATTTTCTTTTGGGATACGACAATCACATTTCCGATCCACTAATCCTTCTTTACTGCATCCCTCACTCCCAAACATTGACGAATTCACACGGAAATTGCGTCGCTATGAAATACTATGTGTTCTAAGACATTTCCTTCTAAATCGAGTAACGTTTCTATGGAAACGACAGGTTTTTCTTTTGGGATACGACAATCTCATTTCCGATCCACTAATCCTTCTTTACTGCATCCCTCACTCCCACACATTGACGAATTCACACGGAAATTGCGTCGCTATGAAATACGAGTACTATGTGTTCTAAGACATTTCCTTCTAAATCGAGTAACGTTTCTATGGAAACGACAGGATTTTCTTTTGGGATACGACAATCACATTACCGATCCACTAGTCCTTCTTTACTGTATCCCTCACTCCCACACATTGACGAATTCACACGGAAATTCCGTCGCTATGAAATACGAGTACTATGAGTTCTAAGACATTTCCTTCTAAATCGAGTAACGTTTCTATGGAAACGACAGGATTTTCTTTTGGGATACGACAATCTCATTTCCGATCCACTAATCCTTCTTTACTGCATCCCTCACTCCCACACATTGACGAATTCACACGGAAATTCCGTCGCTATGAAAAACGAGTACTATGTGTTCTAAAACATTTCCTTCTAAATCGAGTAACGTTCCTATGGAAACGACAGGATTTTCTTTTGGGATTCGACAATCACATTTCCGATCCACTAATCCTTCTTTACTGCATCCCTCACTCCCAAACATTGACGAATTCAAACGGAAATTGCGTCGCTATGAAATACTATGTGTTCTAAGACATTTCCTTCCAAATCGAGTAACGTTTCTATGGAAACGACAGGATTTTCTTTTGGGATACGACAATCTCATTTCCGATCCACTAATCCTTCTTTACTGCATCCCTCACTCCCACACATTGACGAATTCACACGGAAATTGCGTCGCTATGAAATACTATGTGTTCTAAGACATTTCCTTCTAAATCGAGTAACGTTTCTATGGAAACGACAGGATTTTCTTTTGGGATACGACAATCACATTTCCGAACCACTAATCCTTCTTTACTGCATCCCTCACTCCCAAACATTGACGAATTCACACGGAAATTGCGTCGCTATGAAATACGAGTACTATGTGTTCTAAGACATTTCCTTTTAAATCGAGTAACGTTTCTATGGAAACGACAGGATTTTCTTTTGGGTACGACAATCTCATTTCCGATCCACTAATCCTTCTTTACTGCATCCCTCACCCCCACACATTGACGAATTCACACGGAAATTCCGTCGCTATGAAATACGAGTACTATGTGTTCTAAGACAATTCCTTCTAAATCGAGTAACGTTTCTATGGAAACGACAGGATTTTCTTTTGGGATACGACAATCACATTTCCGATCCACTAATCCTTCTTTACTGCATCCCTCACTCCCAAACATTGACGAATTCACACGGAAATTGCGTCGCTATGAAATACGAGTACTATGTGTCCTAAGACATTTCCTTCTAAATCGAGTAACGTTTCTATGGAAACGACAGGATTTTCTTTTGGGATACGACAATCTCATTTCCGATCCACTAATCCTTCTTTAATGCATCCCTCACCCCCACACATTGACGAATTCACACGGAAATTCCGTCGCTATGAAATACGAGTACTATGTGTTCTAAGACAATTCCTTCTAAATCGAGTAACGTTTCTATGGAAACGACAGGATTTTCTTTAGGGATATGACAATCACATTTCCGATCCACTAATCCTTCTTTACTGCATCCCTCACTCCCAAACATTGACGAATTCACACGGAAATTGCGTCGCAATGAAATACTATGTGTTCTAAGACATTTCCTTCTAAATCGAGTAACGTTTCTATGGAAACGACAGGATTTTCTTTTGGGATACGACAATCTCATTTCCGATCCACTAATCCTTCTTTACTGCATCCCTCACTCCCACACATTGACGAATTCACACGGAAATTGCGTCGCTATGAAATACGAGTACTATGTGTTCTAAGACATTTCCTTCTAAATCGAGTAACGTTTCTATGGAAACGACAGGATTTTCTTTTGGGATACGACAATCACATTTCCGATCCACTAGTCCTCCTTTACTGTATCCCTCACTCCCACACATTGACGAATTCACACGGATATTCCGTCGCTATGAAATACGAGTACTATGAGTTCTAAGACATTTCCTTCTAAATCGAGTAACGTTTCTATGGAAACGACAGGATTTTCTTTTGGGATACGACAATCTCATTTCCGATCCACTAATCCTTCTTTACTGCATCCCTCACTCCCACACAATGACGAATTCACACGGAAATTCCGTCGCTATGAAAAACGAGTACTATGTGTTCTAAAACATTTCCTTCTAAATCGAGTAACGTTCCTATGGAAACGACAGGATTTTCTTTTGGGATTCGACAATCACATTTCCGATCCACTAATCCTTCTTTACTGCATCCATCACTCCCAAACATTGACGAATTCAAACGGAAATTGCGTCGCTATGAAATACTATGTGTTCTAAGACATTTCCTTCCAAATCGAGTAACGTTTCTATGGAAACGACAGGATTTTCTTTTGGGATACGACAATCTCATTTCCGATCCACTAATCCTTCTTTACTGCATCCCTCACTCCCACACATTGACGAATTCACACGGAAATTGGGTCGCTATGAAATACTATGTGTTCTAAGACATTTCCTTCTAAATCGAGTAACGTTTCTATGGAAACGACAGGATTTTCTTTTGGGATACGACAATCACATTTCCGAACCACTAATCCTTCTTTACTGCATCCCTCACTCCCAAACATTGACGGATTCACACGGAAATTGCGTCGCTATGAAATACGAGTACCATGTGTTCTAAGACATTTCCTTTTAAATCGAGTAACGTTTCTATGGAAACGACAGGATTTTCTTTTGGGATACGACAATCTCATTTCCGATCCACTAATCCTTCTTTACTGCATCCCTCACCTCCACACATTGACGAATTCACACGGAAATTCCGTCGCTATGAAATACGAGTACTATGTGTTCTAAGACAATTCCTTCTAAATCGAGTAACGTTTCTTTGGAAACGACAGGATTTTCTTTTGGGATACGACAATCACATTTCCGATCCACTAATCCTTCTTTACTGCATCCCTCACTCCCAAATATTGTCGAATTCACACGGAAATTGCGTCGCTATGAAATACGAGTACTATGTGTCCTAAGACATTTCCTTCTAAATCGAGTAACGTTTCTATGGAATTGACAGGATTTTCTTTTGGGATACGACAATCTCATTTCCGATCCACTAATCCTTCTTTACTGCATCCCTCACCCCCACACATTGACGAATTCACACAAAAATTCCGTCGCTATGAAATACGAGTACTATGTGTTCTAAGACAATTCGTTCTAAATCGAGTAACGTTTCTATGGAAACGACTGGATTTTCTTTAGGGATACGACAATCACATTTCCGATCCACTAATCCTTCTTTACTGCATCCCTCACTCCCAAACATTGACGAATTCACAGGGAAATTGCGTCGCAATGAAATACTATGTGTTCTAAGACATTTCCTTCTAAATCGAGTAACGTTTCTATGGAAACGACAGGATTTTCTTTTGGGATACGACAATCTCATTTCCGATCCACTAATCCTTCTTTACTGCATCCCTCACTCCCACACATTGACGTATTCACACGGAAATTCCGTCGCTATGAAAAACGAGTACTATGTGTTCTAAGACATTTCCTTCTAAATCGAGTAACGTTCCTATGGAAACGACAGGATTTTCTTTTGGGATACGACAATCTCATTTCCGATCCACTAATCCTTCTTTACTGCATCCCTCACTCCCACACATTGACGAATTCACACGGAAATTGCGTCGCTATGAAATACTATGTTTTCTAAGACATTTCCTTCTAAATCGAGTAAAGTTTCTATGGAAACGACAGGATTTTCTTTTGGGAGACGACAATCTCATTTCCGATCCACTAATCCTTCTTTACTGCATCCCTCACTCCCACACATTGACGAATTCACACGGAAATTGCGTCGCTACGAATTACGAGTACTATGTGTTCTAAGACATTTCCTTCTAAATCAAGTAACGTTTCTATCGAAACGACAGGATTTTCTTTTGGGATACGACAATCACATTTCCGATCCACTAATCCTTCTTTACTGCATCCCTCAATCCCAAACATTGACGAATTCACACGGTAATTCCGTCGCTATGAAATAAGAGTACTATGTGTTCTAAGACATTTCCGTCTAAATCTAGTAACGTTTCTATGGAAACGACTGGATTTTCTTTTGGGATACGACAATCACATTTCCGAACCACTAAATCTTCTTTACTGCATCCCTCACTCCCACACAATGACGAATTCACACGGAAATTCCGTCGCTATGAATTACTATGGGTTCTATGACTTCTCCTTCTAAATCAAGTAACGTTTCTATGAAAACGACAGGACTTTTGTTTGGGATACGACAATCTCATTTCCGATCCACTAATCCTTCTTTACTGCACCCCTCACTCCCAAACATTGACGAATTCACACGGATATTGCGTCGCTATGATATACTATGTGTTCTAAGACATTTCCTTCTAAATCGAGTAACGTTTCTATGGAAACGACAGGATTTTCTTTTGGGATACGACAATCTCATTTCCGATCCACTAACCCTTCTTTACTGCATCCCTCACTCCCAAACATTGACGAATTCACACGGAAATTGCGTCGCTATGAAATACGAGTACTATGTGTTCTAAGACATTACCTTCTAAATCGAGTAACGTTTCTATGGAAACGACAGGATTTTCTTTTGGGATACGACAATCACATTTCCGATCCACTAATCCTTCTTTACTGCATCCCTCACTCCCAAACATTGACGAATTCTCACGGAAATTCCGTCGCTATGAAATACGGGTACTATGTGTTCTAAGACATTTCCTTCTAAATCGAGTAACGTTTCTATGGAAACGACAGGATTTTCTTTTGGGATACGACAATCACATTTCCGATCCTCTAAACCTTCTTTACTGCATACCTCACTCCCATACATTGACGAATTCACACGGAAATTCCGTTGCTATGAAATACGGGTACTATGTGTTCTAAGACATTTCCTACTAAATCGAGTAACGTTTCTATGGAAACGACAGGATTTTCTTTTGGGATACGACAATCACATTTCCGATCCACTAATCCTTCTTTACTGCATCCCTCACTCCCACACATTGACTAATTCACACGGAAATTCCGTCGCTATGAAATACGAGTACTATGAGTTCTAAGACATTTCCATCTAAATCGAGTAACGTTTCTATGGTAACGACAGGATTTTCTTTTGGGATACGACAATCTCATTTCCGATCCACTAATCCTTCTTTACTGCATCCCTCACTCCCACACATTGACGAATTCACACGGAAATTCCGTCGCAATGAAATACGAGTACTATGTGTTCTAAGACATTTACTTCTAAATCGAGTAACGTTTCTATGGAAACGACAGGATTTTCTTTTGGGATACGACAATCACATTTCCGATCCACTAATCCTTCTTTACTAAATCCCTCACTCCCAAACATTGACGAATTCACACGGAAATTCCGTCGCTATGAAGTACTATGTGTTCCAAGACATTTCCTTCCTAATCGAGTAACGTTTCTATGGAAACGACAGGATTTTCTTTTGGGATACGACAATCTCATTTCCGATCCACTAATCCTTCTTTACTGCATCCCTCACTCCCACACATTGACGAATTCACACGGAAATTGCGTCGCTATGAAATACTATGTGTTCTAAGACATTTCCTTCTAAATCGAGTAACGTTTCTATGGAAACGACAGGATTTTCTTTTGGGATACGACAATCACATTTCCGATCCACTAATCCTTCTTTACTGCATCCCTCACTCCCAAACATTGACGAATTCACACGGAAATTGCGTCGCTATGAAATACTATGTGTTCCAAGACATTTCCTTCTAAATCGAGTAACGTTTCTATGGAAACGACAGGATTTTCTTTTGGGATACGACAATCTCATTTCCGATCCACTAATCCTTCTTTACTGCATCCCTCACTGCCACACATTGACGAATTCATACGGAAATTCCGTCGCTATGAAATACGAGTACTATGTGTTCTAAGACAGTTCCTTCTAAATCGAGTAACGCTTCTATGGAAACGACAGGATTTTCTTTTGGGATACGACAATCACATTTCCGATCCACTAATCGTTCTTTACTGCACCCCCTCACTGCCAAACATTGACGAATTAACACGGAAATTGCGTCGCTATGAAATACTATGTGTTCTAAGACATTTCCTTCTAAATCGAGTAACGTTTCTATGGAAACGACAGGATTTTCTTTTGGGATACCACAATCTCATTTCCGATCCACTATTCCTTCTTTACTGCATCCCTCACTCCCACACCTTGAAGAATTCACACGGAAATTGCGTCGCTATGAAATACGAGTACTATGTGTTCTAAGACATTACCTTCTAAATCGAGTAACGTTTCTATGGAAACGACAGGATTTTCTTTTGGGATACGACAATCACGTTTAAGAACCACTATTCCTTCTTTACTGCATCCCTCACTCCCACACATTGACGAATTCACACGGAAATTGCGTCGCTATGAAATACGAGTAGTATGAGTTCTAAGACATTTCCTTCTAAATCGAGTAACGTTTCTATGGAAACGACAGGATTTTCTTTTGGGATACGACAATCTCATTTCCGATCCACTATTCCTTCTTTACTGCATCCCTCACTCCCACACATTGACGAATTCACACGGAAATTGCGTCGCTATGAAATACGAGTACTATGTGTTCTAAGACATTACCTTCTAAATCGAGTAACGTTTCTATGGAAACGACAGGATTTTCTTTTGGGATACGACAATCACGTTTAAGAACCACTAATCCTCCTTCACTGCATCCCTCACTCCCACACATTGATGAATTCACACGGAAATTGCGTCGCTATGAAATACGAGTAGTATGAGTTCTAAGACATTTCCTTCTAAATCGAGTAACGTTTCTATGGAAACGACAGGATTTTCTTTTGGGATACGACAATCTCATTTCCGATCCACTAATCCTTCTTTACTGCATCCCTCACTCCCACACATTGACGAATTCACACGGAAATTGCGTCGCTATGAAATACTATGTGTTCTAAGACATTTCCTTCTAAATAGAGTAACGTTTCTATGGAAACGACAGGATTTTCTTTTGGGATACGACAATCTCATTTCCGATCCACTAATCCTTCTTTACTGCATCCCTCACTCCCAAACATTGACGAATTCACACGGAAATTGCGTCGCTATGAAATACTATGTGTTCCAAGACATTTCCTTCTAAATCGAGTAACGTTTCTATGGAAACGACAGGATTTTCTTTTGGGATACGACAATCTCATTTCCGATCCACTAATCCTTCTTTACTGCATCCCTCACTCCCACACATTGACGAATTCATACGGAAATTCCGTCGCTATGAAATACGAGTACTATGTGTTCTAAGACAGTTCCTTCTAAATCGGGTAACGCTTCTATGGAAACGACAGGATTTTCTTTTGGGATACGACAATCACATTTCCGATCCACTAATCGTTCTTTACTGCACCCCCTCACTCCCAAACATTGACGAATTCACACGGAAATTGCGTCGCTATGAAATACTATGTGTTCTAAGACATTTCCTTCTAAATCGAGTAACGTTTCTATGGAAACGACAGGATTTTCTTTTGGGATACGACAATCTCATTTCCGATCCACTATTCCTTCTTTACTGCATCCCTCACTCCCACACATTGACGAATTCACACGGAAATTGCGTCGCTATGAAATACGAGTACTATGTGTTCTAAGACATTACCTTCTAAATCGAGTAACGTTTCTATGGAAACGACAGGATTTTCTTTTGGGATACGACAATCACGTTTAAGAACCACTAATCCTTCTTTACTGCATCCCTCACTCCCAAACATTGACGAATTCATACGGAAATTGCGTCGCTATGAAATACGAGTACTATGTGTTCTAAGACATTTCCTTCTACATCGAGTAACGTTTCTATGGAAACGACAGGATTTTCTTTTGGGATACGACAATCACATTTCCGATCCACTAGTCCTACTTTACTGTATCCCTCACTCCCACACATTGACGAATTCACACGGAAATTCCGTCGCTATGAAATACGAGTAGTATGAGTTCTAAGACATTTCCTTCTAAATCGAGTAACGTTTCTATGGAAACGACAGGATTTTCTTTTGGGATACGACAATCACGTTTAAGAACCACTAATCCTTCTTTACTGCATCCCTCACTCCCACACATTGACGAATTCACACGGAAATTGCGTCGCTATGAAATACGAGTAGTATGAGTTCTAAGACATTTCCTTCTAAATCGAGTAACGTTTCTATGGAAACGACAGGATTTTCTTTTGGGATACGACAATCTCATTTCCGATCCACTAATCCTTCTTTACAGCATCCCTCACTCCCACACATTGACGAATTCACACGGAAATTGCGTCGCTATGAAATACTATGTGTTCTAAGACATTTCCTTCTAAATCGAGTAACGTTTCTATGGAAACGACAGGATTTTCTTTTGGGATACGACAATCACATTTCCGATCCACTAATCCTTCTTTTCTGCATCCCTCACTCCCAAACATTGACGAATTCACACGGAAATTGCGTCGCTATGAAATACAATGTGTTCCAAGACATTTCCTTCTAAATCGAGTAACGTTTCTATGGAAACGACAGGATTTTCTTTTGGGATACGACAATCTCATTTCCGATCCACTAATCCTTCTTTACTGCATCCCTCACTCCCACACATTGACGAATTCATACGGAAATTCCGTCGCTATGAAATACGAGTACTATGTGTTCTAAGACAGTTCCTTCTAAATCGAGTAACGCTTCTATGGAAACGACAGGATTTTCTTTTGGGATACGACAATCACATTTCCGATCCACTAATCGTTCTTTACTGCACCCCCTCACTCCCAAACATTGACGAATTCAGACGGAAATTGCGTCGCTATGAAATACTATGTGTTCTAAGACATTTCCTTCTAAATCTAGTAACGTTTCTATGGAAACGACAGGATTTTCTTTTGGGATACGACAATCTCATTTCCGATCCACTATTCCTTTTTTACTGCATCCCTCACTCCCACACATTGACGAATTCACACGGAAATTGCGTCGCTATGAAATACGAGTACTATGTGTTCTAAGACATTACCTTCTAAATCGAGTAACGTTTCTATGGAAACGACAGGATTTTCTTTTGGGATACGACAATCACGTTTAAGAACCACTAATCCTTCTTTACTGCATCCCTCACTCCCAAACAATGACGAATTCATACGGAAATTGCGTCGCTATGAAATACGAGTACTATGTGTTCTAAGACATTTCCTTCTACATCGAGTAACGTTTCTATGGAAACGACAGGATTTTCTTTTGGGATACGACAATCACATTTCCGATCCACTAGTCCTACTTTACTGTATCCCTCACTCCCACACATTGACGAATTCACACGGAAATTCCGTCGCTATGAAATACGAGTAGTATGAGTTCTAAGACATTTCCTTCTAAATCGAGTAACGTTTCTATGGAAACGACAGGATTTTCTTTTGGGATACGACAATCACGTTTAAGAACCACTAATCCTTCTTTACTGCATCCCTCACTCCCACACATTGACGAATTCACACGGAAATTGCGTCGCTATGAAATACGAGTAGTATGAGTTCTAAGACATTTCCTTCTAAATCGAGTAACGTTTCTATGGAAACGACAGGATTTTCTTTTGGGATACGACAATCTCATTTCCGATCCACTATTCCTTCTTTACTGCATCCCTCACTCCCACACATTGACGAATTCACACGGAAATTGCGTCGCTATGAAATACGAGTACTATGTGTTCTAAGACATTACCTTCTAAATCGAGTAACGTTTCTATAGAAACGACAGGATTTTCTTTTGGGATACGACAATCACGTTTAAGAACCACTAATCCTTCTTTACTGCATCCCTCACTCCCACACATTGACGAATTCACACGGAAATTGCGTCGCTATGAAATACGAGTAGTATGAGTTCTAAGACATTTCCTTCTAAATCGAGTAACGTTTCTATGGAAACGACAGGATTTTCTTTTGGGATACGACAATCTCATTTCCGATCCACTAATCCTTCTTTACTGCATCCCTCACTCCCACACATTGACGAATTCACACGGAAATTGCGTCGCTATGAAATACTATGTGTTCTAAGACATTTCCTTCTAAATCGAGTAACGTTTCTATGGAAACGACAGGATTTTCTTTTGGGATACGACAATCTCATTTCCGATCCACTAATCCTTCTTTACTGCATCCCTCACTCCCACACATTGACGAATTCACACGGAAATTCCGTCGCTATGAAATACGAGTACTATGTGTTCTAAGACATTACCTTCTAAATCGAGTAACGTTTCTATGGAAACGACAGGATTTTCGTTTGGGATACGACAATCACGTTTAAGAACCACTAATCCTTCTTTACTGCATCCCTCACTCCCAAACATTGACGAATTCATACGGAAATTGCGTCGCTATGAAAAACGAGTACTATGTGTTCTAAGACATTTCCTTCTACATCGAGTAACGTTTCTATGGAAACGACAGGATTTTCTTTTGGGATACGACAATCACATTTCCGATCCACTAGTCCTACTTTACTGTATCCCTCACTCCCACACATTGACGAATTCACACGGAAATTCCGTCGCTATGAAATACGAGTAGTATGAGTTATAAGACATTTCCTTCTAAATCGAGTAACGTTTCTATGGAAACGACAGGATTTTCTTTTGGGATACGACAATCTCATTTCCGATCCACTAATCCTTCTTTACTGCATCCCTCACTCCCACACATTGACGAATTCACACGGAAATTGCGTCGCTATGAAATACTATGTGTTCCAAGACATTTCCTTCTAAATCGAGTAACGTTTCTATGGAAACGACAGGATTTTCTTTTGGGATACGACAATCTCATTTCCGATCCACTAATCCTTCTTTACTGCATCCCTCACTCCCACACATTGACGAATTCACACGGAAATTGCGTCGCTATGAAATACTATGTGTTCTAAGACATTTCCTTCTAAATCGAGTAACGTTTCTATGGAAACGACAGGATTTTCTTTTGGGATACGACAATCTCATTTCCGATCCACTAATCCTTCTTTACTGCATCCCTCACTCCCACACATTGACGAATTCACACGGAAATTCCGTCGCTATGAAATACGAGTACTATGTGTTCTAAGACATTTCCTTCTAAATCGAGTAACGTTTCTATGGAAACGACAGGATTTTCTTTTGGGATACGACAATCACGTTTCCGAACCACTAATCCTTCTTTACTGCATCCCTCACTCCCAAACATTGACCAATTCATACGGAAATTGCGTCGCTATGAAATACGAGTACTATGTGTTCTAAGACATTTCCTTCTACATCGAGTAACGTTTCTATGGAAACGACAGGATTTTCTTTTGGGATACGACAATCACATTTCCGATCCACTAGTCCTACTTTACTGTATCCCTCACTCCCACACATTGACGAATTCACACGGAAATTCCGTCGCTATGAAATACGAGTAGTATGAGTTCTAAGACATTTCCTTCTAAATCGAGTAACGTTTCTATGGAAACGACAGGATTTTCTTTTGGGATACGACAATCTCATTTCCGATCCACTAATCCTTCTTTACTGCATCCCTCACTCCCACACATTGACGAATTCACACGGAAATTGCGTCGCTATGAAATACTATGTGTTCCAAGACATTTCCTTCTAAATCGAGTAACGTTTCTATGGAAACGACAGGATTTTCTTTTGGGATACGACAATCTCATTTCCGATCCACTAATCCTTCTTTACTGCATCCCTCACTCCCACACATTGACGAATTCACACGGAAATTGCGTCGCTATGAAATACTATGTGTTCCAAGACATTTCCTTCTAAATCGAGTAACGTTTCTATGGAAACGACAGGATTTTCTTTTGGGATACGACAATCTAATTTCCGATCCACTAATCCTTCTTTACTGCATCTCTCACTCCCACACATTGACGAATTCACACGGAAATTGCGTCGCTATGAAATACTATGTGTTCTAAGACATTTCCTTCTAAATCGAGTAACGTTTCTATGGAAACGACAGGATTTTCTTTTGGGATACGACAATCTCATTTCCGATCCACTAATCCTTCTTTACTGCATCCCTCACTCCCACACATTGACGAATTCACACGGAAATTCCGTCGCTATGAAATACGAGTACTATGTGTTCTAAGACATTTCCTTCTAAATCGAGTAACGTTTCTATGGAAACGACAGGATTTTCTTTTGGGATACGACAATCTCATTTCCGATCCACTAATCCTTCTTTACTGCATCCCTCACTCCCACACATTGACGAATTCACACGGAAATTCCGTCGCTATGAAATACGAGTACTATGTGTTCTAAGACATTTCCTTCTAAATCGAGTAACGTTTCTATGGAAACGACAGGATTTTCTTTTGGGATACGACAATCACGTTTCCGAACCACTAATCCTTCTTTACTGCATCCCTCACTCCCAAACATTGACGAATTCATACGGAAATTGCGTCGCTATGAAATACGAGTACTATGTGTTCTAAGACATTTCCTTCTACATCGAGTAACGTTTCTATGGAAACGACAGGGTTTTCTTTTGGGATACGACAATCTCATTTCCGATCCACTAATCCATCTTTACTGCATCCCTCACTCCCACACATTGACGAATTCACACGGAAATTGCGTCGCTATGAAATACTATGTGTTCTAAGACATTTCCGTCTAAATCGAGTAACGTTTCTATGGAAACGACTGGATTTTCTTTTGGGATACGACAATCACATTTCCGAACCACTAATCCTTCTTTACTGCTTCCCTCACTCCCACACATTGACGAATTCACACGGAAATTCCGTCGCTATGAATTACTATGGGTTCTATGACTTCTCCTTCTAAATCAAGTAACGTTCCTATGGAAACGACAGGACTTTTATTTGGGATACGACAATCTCATTTCCGATCCACTAATCCTTCTTTACTGCATCCCTCACTCCCAAACATTGACGAATTCACACGGATATTGCGTCGCTATGATATACTATGTGTTCTAAGACATTTCCTTCTAAATCGAGTAACGTTTTTATGGAAACGACAGGATTTTCTTTTGGGATACGACAATCTCATTTCCGATCCACTAACCCTTCTTTACTGCATCCCTCACTCCCAAACATTGACGAATTCACACGGAAATTGCGTCGCTATGAAATACGAGTACTATGTGTTCTAAGACATTACCTTCTAAATCGAGTAACGTTTCTATGGAAACGACAGGAGTTTCTTTTGGGATACGACAATCACATTTCCGATCCACTAATCCTTCTTTACTGCATCCCTCACTCCCAAACATTGACGAATTCACACGGAAATTCCGTCGCTATGAAATACGGGTACTATGTGTTCTATGACATTTCCTTCTAAATCGAGTAACGTTTCTATGGAAACGACAGGATTTTCTTTTGGGACACGACAATCACATTTCCGATCCTCTAAACCTTCTTTACTGCATACCTCACTCCCATACATTGACGAATTCACACGGAATTCCGTCGCTATGAAATACGGGTACTATGTGTTCTAAGACATTTCCTTCTAAATCGAGTAACGTTTCTATGGAAACGACAGGATTTTCTTTTGGGATACGACAATCACATTTCCGATCCACTAATCCTTCTTTACTGCATCCCTCACTCCCACACATTGACTAATTCAAACGGAAATTCCGTCGCTATGAAATACGAGTACTATGAGTTCTAAGACATTTCCATCTAAATCGAGTAACGTTTCTATGGAAACGACAGGATTTTCTTTTGGGATACGACAATCTCATTTCCGATCCACTAATCCTTCTTTACTGCATCCCTCACTCCCACACATTGACGAATTCACACGGAAATTCCGTCGCAATGAAATACGAGTACTATGTGTTCTAAGACATTTACTTCTAAATCGAGTAACGTTTCTATGGAAACGACAGGATTTTCTTTTGGGATACGACAATCACATTTCCGATCCACTAATCCTTCTTTACTGCATCCCTCACTCCCAAACATTGACGAATTCACACGGAAATTCCGTCGCTATGAAATACTATGTGTTCCAAGACATTTCCTTCCTAATCGAGTAACGTTTCTATGGAAACGACAGGATTTTCTTTTGGGATACGACAATCTCATTTCCGATCCACTAATCCTTCTTTACTGCATCCCTCACTCCCACACATTGACGAATTCACACGGAAATTGCGACGCTATGAAATACTATGTCTTCTAAGACATTTCCTTCTAAATCGAGTAACGTTTCTATGGAAACGACAGGATTTTCTTTTGGGATACGACAATCACATTTCCGATCCACTAATCCTTCTTTACTGCATCCCTCACTCCCAAACATTGACGAATTCACACGGAAATTGCGTCGCTATGAAATACTATGTGTTCCAAGACATTTCCATCTAAATCGAGTAACGTTTCTATGGAAACGACAGGATTTTCTTTTGGGATACGTCAATCTCATTTCCGATCCACTAATCCTTCTTTACTGCATCCCTCACTCCCACACATTGACGAATTCATACGGAAATTCCGTCGCTATGAAATACGAGTACTATGTGTTCTAAGACAGTTCCTTCTAAATCGAGTAACGCTTCTATGGAAACGACAGGATTTTCTTTTGGGATACGACAATCACTTTTCCGATCCACTAATCCTTCTTTACTGCACCCCCTCACTCCCAAACATTGACGAATTCACACGGAAATTGCGTCGCTATGAAATACTATGTGTTCTAAGACATTTCCTTCTAAATCGAGTAACGTTTCTATGGAAACGACAGGATTTTCTTTTGGGATACGACAATCTCATTTCCGATCCACTAATCCTTCTTTACTGCATCCCTCACTCCAACACATTGACGAATTCACACGGAAACTGCGTCGCTATGAAATACAAGTACTATGTGTTCTAAGACATTTCCTTCTAAATCGAGTAACGTTTCTATGGAAACGACAGGATTTTCTTTTGGGATACGACAATCACATTTCCGATCCACTAGTCCTACTTTACTGTATCCCTCACTCCCACACATTGACGAATTCACACGGAAATTCCGTCGCTATGAAATACGAGTACTATGAGTTCTAAGACATTTCCTTCTAAATCGAGTAACGCTTCTATGGAAACGACAGGATTTTCTTTTGGGATACGACAATCTCATTTCCGATCCACTAATCCTTCTTTACTGCATCCCTCACTCCCACACATTGACGAATTCACACGGAAATTCCGTCGCCATGAAAAACGAGTACTATGTGTTCTAAGACATTTCCTTCTAAATCGAGTAACGTTCCTATGGAAACGACAGGATTTTCTTTTGGGATTCGACAATCACATTTCCGATCCACTAATCCTTCTTTACTGCATCCCTCACTCCCAAACATTGACGAATTCACACGGAAATTGCGTCGCTATGAAATACTATGTGTTCTAAGACATTTCCTTCCAAATCGAGCAACGTTTCTATGGAAACGACAGGGTTTTCTTTTGGGATACGACAATCTCATTTCCGATCCACTAATCCTTCTTTACTGCATCCCTCACTCCCAAACATTGACGAATTCATACGGAAATTCCGTCGCTATGAAATACGAGTACTATGTGTTCTAAGACAGTTCCTTCTAAATCGAGTAACGCTTCTATGGAAGCGACAGGATTTTCTTTTGGGATACGACAATCACTTTTCCGATCCTCTAATCCTTCTTTACTGCACCCCCTCACTCCCAAACATTGACGAATTCACACGGAAATTTCGTCGCTATGAAATACTATGTGTTCTAAGACATTTCCTTCTAAATCGAGTAACGTTTCTATGGAAACGACAGGATTTTCTTTTGGGATACGACAATCTCATTTCCGATCCACTAATCCTTCTTTACTGCCTCCCTCACTCCCACACATTGACGAATTCACACGGAAATTCCGTCGCTATGAATTACAATGGGTTCTATGACTTCTCCTTCTAAATCAAGTAACGTTTCTATGGAAACGACAGGACTTTTGTTTGGGATACGACAATCTCATTTCCGATCCACTAATCCTTCTTTACTGCATCCCTCACTCCCAAACATTGACGAATTCACACGGATATTGCGTCGCTATGATATACTATGTGTTCTAAGACATTTCCTTGTAAATCGAGTAACGTTTCTATGGAAACGACAGGATTTTCTTTTGGGATACGACAATCTCATTTCCGATCCACTAATCCTTCTTTACTGCATCCCTCACTCCCACACATTGACGAATTCACACGGAAATTGCGCCGCTATGAAATACTATGTGTTCTAAGACATTTCCTTCTAAATCGAGTAACGTTTCTATGGAAACGACAGGATTTTCTTTTGGGATACGACAATCACATTTCCGAACCACTAATCCTACTTTACTGCATCCCTCACTCCCAAACATTGACGAATTCATACGGAAATTGCGTCGCTATGAAATACGAGTACTATGTGTTCTAAGACATTTCCTTCTACATCGAGTAACGTTTCTATGGAAACGACAGGGTTTTCTTTTGGGATACGACAATCTCATTTCCGATCCACTAATCCATCTTTACTGCATCCCTAACTCCCACACATTGACGAATTCACACGGAAATTGCGTCGCTATGAAATACTATGTGTTCTAAGACATTTCCGTCTAAATCGAGTAACGTTTCTATGGAAACGACTGGATTTTCTTTTGGGATACGACAATCACATTTCCGAACCACTAATCCTTCTTTACTGCCTCCCTCACTCCCACACATTGACGAATTCACACGGAAATTCCGTCGCTATGAATTACTATGGGTTCTATGACTTCTCCTTCTAAATCAAGTAACGTTTCTATGGAAACGACAGGACTTTTGTTTGGGATACGACAATCTCATTTCCGATCCACTAATCCTTCTTTACTGCATCCCTCACTCCCAAACATTGACGAATTCACACGGATATTGCGTCGCTATGATATACTATGTGTTCTAAGACATTTCCTTGCAAATCGAGTAACGTTTCTATGGAAACGACAGGATTTTCTTTTGGGATACGACAATCTCATTTCCGATCCACTAACCCTTCTTTACTGCATCCCTCACTCCCAAACATTGACGAATTCACACGGAAATTGCGTCGCTATGAAATACGAGTACTATGTGTTCTAAGACATTACCTTCTAAATCGAGTAACGTTTCTATGGAAACGACAGGATTTTCTTTTGGGATACGACAATCACATTTCCGATCCACTAATCCTTCTTTACTGCATCCCTCACTCCCAAACATTGACGAATTCACACGGAAATTCCGTCGCTATGAAATACGGGTACTATGTGTTCTAAGACATTTCCTTCTAAATCGAGTAACGTTTCTATGGAAACGACAGGATTTTCTTTTGGGATACGACAATCACATTTCCGATCCTCTAAACCTTCTTTACTGCATACCTCACTCCCATACATTGACGAATTCACACGGAATTCCGTCGCTATGAAATACGGGTACTATGTGTTCTAAGACATTTCCTTCTAAATCGAGTAACGTTTCTATGGAAACGACTGGATTTTCTTTTGGGATACGACAATCACATTTCTGATCCACTAATCCTTCTTTACTGCATCCCTCACTCCCACACATTGACTAATTCACACGGAAATTCCGTCGCTATGAAATACGAGTACTATGAGTTCTAAGACATTTCCATCTAAATCGAGTAACGTTTCTATGGAAACGACAGGATTTTCTTTTGGGATACGACAATCACATTTCCGATCCACTAATCCTTCTTTACTGCATCCCTCACTCCCACACATTGACGAATTCACACGGAAATTCCGTCGCAATGAAATACGAGTACTATGTGTTCTAAGACATTTACTTCTAAATCGAGTAACGTTTCTATGGAAACGACAGGATTTTCTTTTGGGATACGACAATCACATTTCCGATCCACTAATCCTTCTTTACTGCATCCCTCACTCCCAAACATTGACGAATTCACACGGAAATTCCGTCGCTATGAAATACTATGTGTTCCAAGACATTTCCTTCCTAATCGAGTAACGTTTCTATGGAAACGACAGGATTTTCTTTTGGGATACGACAATCTCATTTCCGATCCACTAATCCTTCTTTACTGCATCCCTCACTCCCACACATTGACGAATTCACACGGAAATTGCGTCGCTATGAAATACTACGTGTTCTAAGACATTTCCTTCTAAATCGAGTAACGTTTCTATGGAAACGACAGGATTTTCTTTTGGGATACGACAATCACATTTCCGATCCACTAATCCTTCTTTACTGCATCCCTCACTCCCAAACATTGACGAATTCACACGGAAATTGCGTCGCTATGAAATACTATGTGTTCCAAGACATTTCCTTCTAAATCGAGTAACGTTTCTATGGAAACGACAGGATTTTCTTTTGGGATACGTCAATCTCATTTCCGATCCACTAATCCTTCTTTACTGCATCCCTCACTCCCACACATTGACGAATTCATACGGAAATTCCGTCGCTATGAAATACGAGTACTATGTGTTCTAAGACAGTTCCTTCTAAATCGAGTAACGCTTCTATGGAAACGACAGGATTTTCTTTTGGGATACGACAATCACTTTTCCGATCCACTAATCCTTCTTTACTGCACCCCCTCACTCCCAAACATTGACGAATTCACACGGAAATTGCGTCGCTATGAAATACTATGTGTTCTAAGACATTTCCTTCTAAATCGAGTAACGTTTCTATGGAAACGACAGGATTTTCTTTTGGGATACGACAATCTCATTTCCGATCCACTAATCCTTCTTTACTGCATCCCTCACTCCAACACATTGACGAATTCACACGGAAATTGCGTCGCTATGAAATACAAGTACTATGTGTTCTAAGACATTTCCTTCTAAATCGAGTAACGTTTCTATGGAAACGACAGGATTTTCTTTTGGGATACGACAATCACATTTCCGATCCACTAATCCTACTTTACTGTATCCCTCACTCCCACACATTGACGAATTCACACGGAAATTCCGTCGCTATGAAATACGAGTACTATGAGTTCTAAGACATTTCCTTCTAAATCGAGTAACGTTTCTATGGAAACGACAGGATTTTCTTTTGGGATACGACAATCTCATTTCCGATCCACTAATCCTTCTTTACTGCATCCCTCACTCCCACACATTGACGAATTCACACGGAAATTCCGTCGCTATGAAAAACGAGTACTATGTGTTCTAAGACATTTCCTTCTAAATCGAGTAACGTTCCTATGGAAACGACAGGATTTTCTTTTGGGATTCGACAATCACATTTCCGATCCACTAATCCTTCTTTACTGCATCCCTCACTCCCAAACATTGACGAATTCACACGGAAATTGCGTCGCTATGAAATACTATGTGTTCTAAGACATTTCCTTCCAAATCGAGTAACGTTTCTATGGAAACGACAGGGTTTTCTTTTGGGATACGACAATCTCATTTCCGATCCACTAATCCTTCTTTACTGCATCCCTCACTCCCACACATTGACGAATTCACACGGAAATTGCGTCGCTATGAAATACTATGTGTTCTAAGACATTTCCTTCTAAATCGAGTAACGTTTCTATGGAAACGACAGGATTTTCTTTTGGGATACGACAATCACATTTCCGAACCACTAATCCTTCTTTACTGCATCCCTCACTCCCAAACATTGACGAATTCACACGGAAATTGCGTCGCTATGAAATACGAGTACTATGTGTTCTAAGACATTTCCTTCTAAATCGAGTAACGTTTCTATGGAAACGACAGGATTTTCTTTTGGGATACGACAATCTCAGTTCCGATCCACTAATCCTTCTTTTCTGCATCCCTCACCCGCACACATTGACGAATTCACACGGAAATTCCGTCGCTATGAAATACGAGTACTATGTGTTCTAAGACAATTCCTTCTAAATCGAGTAACGTTTCTATTGAAACGACAGGATTTTCTTTTGGGATACGACACTCACATTTCCGATCCACTAATCCTTCTTTACTGCATCCCTCACTCCCAAACATTGACGAATTCACACGGAAGTTGCGTCGCAATGAAATACTATGTGTTCTAAGACATTTCCTTCTAAATCGAGTAACGTTTCAATGGAAACGACAGGATTTTCTTTTGAGATACGACAATCTGATTACGGATCCACTAATCCTTTTTTACTCCATCCCTCACTCCCACACATTGACGTACTCACACGGAAATTGTGTCGCTATGAAACACGAGTACTATGTGTTCTAAGACATTTCCTTCTAAATCGAGTAACGTTTCTATGGAAACGACAGGATTTTCTTTTGGGATACGACAATCTCATTTCCGAACCACTAATCCTTCTTTACTGCATCCCTCACACCCAAACATTGACGAATTCACACGGAAATTGCGTCGCTATGAGATACTATGTGTTCTAAGACGTTTCATTCTAAATCGAGTAACGTTTCTATGGAAACGACAGGATTTTCTTTTGGGAAACGACAATCACATTTCCCATCCACTAATCCTTCTTTGCTGCATCCCTCACTCCCACACATTGACGAATTCACACGGTAATTCCGTCGCTATGAAATACGAGTACTATGTGTTCTAAGACATTTCCTTCTAAATCGAGTAACGTTTCTATGGAAACGACAGGATTTTCTTTTGGGATACGACAATCTCATTTCCGATCCACTAATCCTTCTTTACTGCATCCCTCACTCCCACACATTGACGAATTCACACGGAAATTGCGTCGCTATGAAATACTACGTGTTCTAAGACATTTCCTTCTAAATCGAGTAACGTTTCTATGGAAACGACAGGATTTTCTTTTGGGATACGACAATCACATTTCCGATCCACTAATCCTTCTTTACTGCATCCCTCACTCCCAAACATTGACGAATTCACACGGAAATTGCGTCGCTATGAAATACTATGTGTTCCAAGACATTTCCTTCTAAATCGAGTAACGTTTCTATGGAAACGACAGGATTTTCTTTTGGGATACGTCAATCTCATTTCCGATACATTAATCCTTCTTTACTGCATCCCTCACTCCCACACATTGACGAATTCATACGGAAATTCCGTCGCTATGAAATACGAGTACTATGTGTTCTAAGACAGTTCCTTCTAAATCGAGTAACGCTTCTATGGAAACGACAGGATTTTCTTTTGGGATACGACAATCACTTTTCCGATCCACTAATCCTTCTTTACTGCACCCCCTCACTCCCAAACATTGACGAATTCACACGGAAATTGCGTCGCTATGAAATACTATGTGTTCTAAGACATTTCCTTCTTAATCGAGTAACGTTTCTATGGAAACGACAGGATTTTCTTTTGGGATACGACAATCTCTTTTCCGATCCACTAATCCTTCTTTACTGCATCCCTCACTCCAACACATTGACGAATTCACACGGAAATTCCGTCGCTATGAAATACGAGTACTATGAGTTCTAAGACATTTCCTTCTAAATCGAGTAACGTTTCTATGGAAACGACAGGATTTTCTTTTGGGATACGACAATCTCATTTCCGATCCACTAATCCTTCTTTACTGCATCCCTCACTCCCACACATTGACGAATTCACACGGAAATTCCGTCGCTATGAAAAGCGAGTACTATGTGTTCTAAGACATTTCCTTCTAAATCGAGTAACGTTCCTATGGAAACGACAGGATTTTCTTTTGGGATTCGACAATCACATTTCCGATCCACTAATCCTTCTTTACTGCATCCCTCACTCCCAAACATTGACGAATTCACACGGAAATTGCGTCGCTATGAAATACTATGTGTTCTAAGACATTTCCTTCCAAATCGAGTAACGTTTCTATGGAAACGACAGGGTTTTCTTTTGGGATACGACAATCTCATTTCCGATCCACTAATCCTTCTTTACTGCATCCCTCACTCCCACACATTGACGAATTCACACGGAAATTGCGTCGCTATGAAATACTATGTGTTCTAAGACATTTCCTTCTAAATCGAGTAACGTTTCTATGGAAACGACAGGATTTTCTTTTGGGATACGACAATCACATTTCCGAACCACTAATCCTTCTTTACTGCATCCCTCACTCCCAAACATTGACGAATTCACACGGAAATTGCGTCGCTATGAAATACGAGTACTATGTGTTCTAAGACATTTCCTTCTAAATCGAGTAACGTTTCTATGGAAACGACAGGATTTTCTTTTGGGATACGACAATCTCATTTCCGATCCACTAATCCTTCTTTTCTGCATCCCTCACCCGCACACATTGACGAATTCACACGGAAATTCCGTCGCTATGAAATACGAGTACTATGTGTTCTAAGACAATTCCTTCTAAATCGAGTAACGTTTCTATGGAAACGACAGGATTTTCTTTTGGGATACGACACTCACATTTCCGATCCACTAATCCCTCTTTACTGCATCCCTCACTCCCAAACATTGACGAATTCACACGGAAATTGCGTCGCTATGAAATACTATGTGTTCTAAGACATTTCCTTCTAAATCGAGTAACGTTTCTATGGAAACGACAGGATTTTCTTTTGGGATACGACAATCTCATTTCCGGTCCACCTATCCTTCTTTACTGCATCCCTCACTCCCACACATTGACGAATTCACACGGAAATTCCGTCGCTATGAAATACGTGTACTATGTGTTCTAAGACATTTCCTTCTAAATCGAGTAACGTTTCTATGGAAACGACAGGATTTTCTTTTGGGATACGACAATCTCATTTCCGATCCACTAATCCTTCTATACTGCATCCCTCACTCCCACACATTGACGAATTCACACGGAAATTCCGTCGCTATGAAATACGTGTACTATGTGTTCTAAGACATTTCCTTCTAAATCGAGTAACGTTACTATGGAAACGACAGGATTTTCTTTTGGGATACGACAATCACATTTCCGATCCACTAATCCTTCTTTACTGCATCCCTCACTCCCACACATTGACGATTTCACACGGAAATTGTGTCGCTATGATATACGAGTACTATGTGTTCTAAGACATTTCCTTCTGAATCGAGTAACGTTTCTATGGAAACGACAGGATTTTCTTTTGCGATACGACAATCACATTTCCGATCCACTAATCCTTCTTTACTCCATCCCTCACTCCCACACATTGACGTACTCACACGGAAATTGTGTCGCTATGAAATACGAGTACTATGTGTTCTAAGACATTTCCTTCTAAATCGAGTAACGTTTCTATGGAAACGACAGGATTTTCTTTTGGGATACGACAATCACATTTCCGATCCAGTAATCCTTCTTTACTGCATCCCTCACTCCCAAACATTGACGAATTCACACGGAAATTGCGTCGCTATGAAATACTATGTGTTCTAAGACATTTCCTTCTAAATCGAGTATCGTTTCTATGGAAACGACAGGATTTTCTTTTGGGATACGACAATCTCATTTCCGATCCACCTATCCTTCTTTACTGCATCCCTCACTCCCACACATTGACGAATTCACACGGAAATTCCGTCGCTATGAAATACGTGTACTATGTGTTCTAAGACATTTCCTTCTAAATCGAGTAACGTTTCTATGGAAACGACAGGATTTTCTTTTGGGATACGACAATCACATTTCCGATCCACTAATCCTTCTTTACTGCATCCCTCACTCCCACACATTGACGATTTCACACGGAAATTGTGTCGCTATGAAATACGAGTACTATGTGTTCTAATACATTTCCTTCTAAATCGAGTAACGTTTCTATGGAAACGACAGGATTTTCTTTTCGGATACGACAATCACATTTCCGATCCACTAATCCTTCTTTACTCCATCCCTCACTCCCACACATTGACGTACTCACACGGAAATTGTGTCGCTATGAAATACGAGTACTATGTGTTCTAAGACATTTCCTTCTAAATCGAGTAACGTTTCTGTGGAAACGACAGGATTTTCTTTTGGGATACGACAATCACATTTCCGATCCACTAATCCTTCTTTACTGCATCCCTCACTCCCAAACATTGTCGAATTCACACGGAAATTGCGTCGCTATGAAATAGTATGTGTTCTAAGACATTTCCTTCTAAATCGAGTAACGTTTCTATGGAAACGACTGGATTTTCTTTTGGGATACGACAATCTCATTTCCGATCCACTAATCCTCCTTTACTGCATCCCTCACTCCCAAACATTGACGAATTCACACGGAAATTGCGTCGCTATGAAATACTATGTGTTCTAAGACATTGCCTTCTAAATCGAGTAACGTTTCTATGGAAACGACAGGATTTTCTTTTGGGATACGACAATCACATTTCCGATCCACTAATCCTTCTTTACTCCATCCCTCACTCCCAAACATTGACGAATTCACACGGAAATTGCGTCGCTATGAAATACTATGTGTTCTAAGACATTTCCTTCTAAATCGAGTAACGTTTCTATGGAAACGACAGGATTTTCTTTTGGAATACGACAATCATATTTCCGATCCACTAATCCTTCTTTACTGCATCCCTCACTCCCAAACATTGACGAATTCACACGGAAATGGCGTCGCTATGAAAAACTATGTGTTCTAAGACATTTCCTTCTAAATCGAGTAACGTTTCAATGGAAACGACATAATTTTCTTTTGTGATACGACAATCACATTTCCGATCCACTAATCCTTCTTTAGTGCATCCCTCACTCCCACAAATTGACGAATTCACACGGAAATTCCGTCGCTATGAAAACCGAGTACTATGTGTTCTAAGACATTTCCTTCTAAATCGAGTAACGTTTCTATGGAAACGACAGGATTTTCTTTTGGGATACGACAATCACATTTCCGATCCACTAATCCTTCTTTACTGCATCCCTCACTCCCAAACATTGACGAATTCACACGGAAATTGCGTCGCTATGAAATACTATGTGTTCTAAGACATTTCCTTCTAAATCGAGTAACGTTTCTATGGAAACGACAGGACTTTCTTTTTGAAACGACAAACTCATTTCCGATCCACTAATCCCTCTTTACTGCATCCCTCACTCCGACACACTGACGAATTCACATGGAAATTCCGTCGTTATGAAATACGAGTACTATGTGTTCTAAGACATTTCCTTCTAAATCGAGTATCGTTTCTATGGAAACGACAGGATTTTCTTTTGGGATACGACAATCACATTTCAGATCCACTAATCCTTCTTAACTGCATCCCTCACTCCCACACATTGACGAATTCACACGGAAATTGCGTCGCTATGAAATACTATGTGTTCTAAGACATTACCTTCTAAAACGAGTAACGTTTCTATGGAAACGACAGGATTTTCTTTTGGGATACGACAATCACATTTCCGATCTTCTAATCCTTCTTTACTCCATCCCTCACTCCCACACATTGACGTACTCGCACGGAAATTGTGTCGCTATGAAATACGAGTACTATATGTTCTAAGACATTTCCTTCTAAATCGAGTAACGTTTCTATGGAAACGACAGGATTTTCTTTTGGGATACGGCAATCACATTTCCGATCCACTAATCCCTCTTTACTGCATCCCTCACTCCCAAACATTGACGAATTCACACGGAAATTGCGTCGCTATGAAATACTATGTGTTCTAAGACATTTCCTTCTAAATCGAGTAACGTTTCTATGGAAACGACAGGATTTTCTTTTGGGATACGACAATCTCATTTCCGATCTACTAATCCTTCTTTACTCCATCCCTCACTCCCACACATTGACGTACTCACACGGAAACTGTGTCGCTATGACATACGAGTACTATGTGTTCTAAGACATTTCCTTCTAAATCGAGTAACGTTTCTATGGAAACGACAGGATTTTCTTTTGGGATACGACAATCACATTTCCGATCCACTAATCCTTCTTTACTGCATCCCTCACTCCCACACATTGTCGAATTCACACGGAAATTCCGTCGCTATGAAATACGAGTACTATGTGTTCTAAGACATTTCCTTCTAAATCGAGTAACGTTTCTATGGAAACGACAGGATTTTCTTTTGGGATACGACAATCTCATTTCCGATCCACTAATCCTTCTTTACTGCATCCCTCACTCCCACACATTGACGAATTCACACGGAAATTCCGTTGCTATGAAATACGAGTACTATATGTTCTAAGACATTTCCTTCTAAATCGAGTAACGTTTCAATGGAAACGACAGGATTTTCTTTTGGGATACGACAATCACATTTCCGATCCACTAATCCTTCTTTACTCCATCCCTCACTCCCACACATTGACGTACCCACACGGAAATTGTGTCGCTATGAAATACGAGTACTATGTGTTCTAAGACATTTCCTTCTAAATCGAGTAACGTTTCTATGGAAACGACAGAATTTTCTTTTGGAATACGACAATCGCATTTCCGATCCACTAATCCTTCTTTACTGCATCCGTCACTCCCAAACATTGGCGAATTCACACGGAAATTGCGTCGCTATGAAATACTATGTGTTCTAATACATTTCCTTCTAAATCGAGTAACGTTTCTATGGAAACGACAGGATTTTCTTTTGGGATACGACATTCACATTTCCGATCCACTAATCCTTCTTCACTGCATCCCTCACTCCCACACATTGACCAATTCACACGGAAATTGCGCCGCTATGAAATACTATTTGTTCTAAGACATTTCCTTCTAAATCGAGTAACGTTTCTATGGAAACGACAGGATTTTCTTTTGGGATACGACAATCTCATTTCCGATCCACTAATCCTTCTTTACTGCATCCCTCACTCCCACACATTGACGAATTCACACGGAAATTCCGTCGCTATGATATACAAGTACTATGTGTTCTAAGACATTTCTTTCTAAATCGAGTATCGTTTCTATGGAAACGACAGGATTTTCTTTTGGGATACGACAATCACATTTCCGATCCACTAATCCTTCTTTACTGCATCCTTCACTCCCAAACATTGACAAATTCACACGGAAATTGCGTCGCTATGAAATACTATGTGTTCTAAGACATTTCCTTCTAAATCGAGTAACGTTTCTATGGAAACGACAGGATTTTCTTTTGGGATACGACAATCTCATTTCCGATCCACTAATCCTTCTTTACTGCATCCCTCACTCCCACACATTGACGAATTCACACGGAAATTAAGTCGCTATGAAATACGAGTACTATGTGTTCTAAGACATTTCCTTCTAAATCGAGTAACGTTTTTATGGAAACGACAGGATTTTCTTTTGGGATACGACAATCACATTTCCGATCCACTAATCCTTCTTTACTGCATCCCTCACTCCCAAACATTGTCGAATTCACACGGAAATTGCGTCGCTATGAAATACTATGTGTTCTAAGACATTTCCTTCTAAATCGAGTAACGTTTCTATGGAAACGACAGGATTTTCTTTTGGGATACGACAATCTCATTTCCGATCCACTAATCCTTCTTTACTCCATCCCTCACTCCCACACAATGACGTACTCACACGGAAACTGTGTCGCTATGAAATACGAGTATTATGTGTTCTAAGACATTTCCTTCTAAATCGAGTAACGTTTCTATGGAAACGACAGGATTTTCTTTTGGGATACGACAATCACATTTCCGATCCACTAATCCTTCTTTACTGCATCCCTCACTCCCACACATTGACGATTTCACACGGAAATTGTGTCGCTATGATATACGAGTACTATGTGTTCTAAGACATTTCCTTCTAAATCGAGTAACGTTTCTATGGAAACGACAGGATTTTCTTTTGGGATACGACAATCACATTTCCGATCCACTAATCCTTCTTTACTCCATCCCTCACTCCCACACATTGACGTACTCACACGGAAATTGTGTCGCTATGAAATACGAGTACTATGTGTTCTCAGACATTTCCTTCTAAATCGAGTAACGTTTCTATGGAAACGACAGGATGTTCTTTTGGGATACGACAATCACATTTCCGATCCACTAATCCTTCTTTACTGCATCCCTCACTCCCAAACATTGACGAATTCACACGGAAATTGCGTCGCTATGAAATACTATGTGTTCTAAGACATTTCCTTCTAAATCGAGTAACGTTTCTATGGAAACGACAGGATTTTCTTTTGGGATACAACAATCTCATTTCCGATCCACCTATCCATCTTTACTGCATCCCTCACTCCCACACATTGACGAATTCACACGGAAATTCCGTCGCTATGAAATACGTGTACTATGTGTTCTAAGACATTTCCTTCTAAATCGAGTAACGTTTCTATGGAAACGACAGGATTTTCTTTTGGGATACAACAATCTCATTTCCGATCCACCTATCCTTCTTTACTGCATCCCTCACTCCGACACACTGACGAATTCACATGTATATTCCGTCGCTATGAAATACGAGTACTATGTGTTCTAAGACATTTCCTTCTAAATCGAGTATCGTTTCTATGGAAACGACAGGATTTTCTTTTGGGATACGACAATCACATTTCAGATCCACTAATCCTTCTTTACTGCATCCCTCACTCCCACACATTGACGGATTCACACGGAAATTGCGTCGCTATGAAATACTATGTGTTCTAAGACATTACCTTCTAAAACGAGTAACGTTTCTATGGAAACGACAGGATTTTCTTTTGGGATACGACAATCACATTTCCGATCTTCTAATCCTTCTTTACTCCATCCCTCACTCCCACACATTGACGTACTCACACGGAAATTGTGTCGCTATGAAATACGAGTACTATGTGTTCTAAGACATTTCCTTCTAAATCGAGTAACGTTTCTATGGAAACGACAGGATTTTCTTTTGGGATACGGCAATCACATTTCCGATCCACTAATCCCTCTTTACTGCATCCCTCACTCCCAAACATTGACGAATTCACACGGAAATTGCGTCGCTATGAAATACTATGTGTTCTAATACATTTCCTTCTAAATCGAGTAACGTTTCTATGGAAACGACAGGATTTTCTTTTGGGATACGACATTCACATTTCCGATCCACTAATCCTTCTTCACTGCATCCCTCACTCCCACACATTGACCAATTCACACGGAAATTGCGCCGCTATGAAATACTATTTGTTCTAAGACATTTCCTTCTAAATCGAGTAACGTTTCTATGGAAACGACAGGATTTCCTTTTGGGATACGACAATCTCATTTCCGATCCACTAATCCTTCTTTACTGCATCCCTCACTCCCACACATTGACGAATTCACACGGAAATTCCGTCGCTATGATATACAAGTACTATGTGTTCTAAGACATTTCTTTCTAAATCGAGTATCGTTTCTATGGAAACGACAGGATTTTCTTTTGGGATACGACAATCACATTTCCGATCCACTAATCCTTCTTTACTGCATCCTTCACTCCCAAACATTGACAAATTCACACGGAAATTGCGTCGCTATGAAATACTATGTGTTCTAAGACATTTCCTTCTAAATCGAGTAACGTTTCTATGGAAACGACAGGATTTTCTTTTGGGATACGACAATCTCATTTCCGATCCACTAATCCTTCTTTACTGCATCCCTCACTCCCACACATTGACGAATTCACACGGAAATTAAGTCGCTATGAAATACGAGTACTATGTGTTCTAAGACATTTCCTTCTAAATCGAGTAACGTTTTTATGGAAACGACAGGATTTTCTTTTGGGATACGACAATCACATTTCCGATCCACTAATCCTTCTTTACTGCATCCCTCACTCCCAAACATTGTCGAATTCACACGGAAATTGCGTCGCTATGAAATACTATGTGTTCTAAGACATTTCCTTCTAAATCGAGTAACGTTTCTATGGAAACGACAGGATTTTCTTTTGGGATACGACAATCTCATTTCCGATCCACTAATCCTTCTTTACTCCATCCCTCACTCCCACACAATGACGTACTCACACGGAAACTGTGTCGCTATGAAATACGAGTATTATGTGTTCTAAGACATTTCCTTCTAAATCGAGTAACGTTTCTATGGAAACGACAGGATTTTCTTTTGGGATACGACAATCACATTTCCGATCCACTAATCCTTCTTTACTGCATCCCTCACTCCCACACATTGACGATTTCACACGGAAATTGTGTCGCTATGATATACGAGTACTATGTGTTCTAAGACATTTCCTTCTAAATCGAGTAACGTTTCTATGGAAACGACAGGATTTTCTTTTGGGATACGACAATCACATTTCCGATCCACTAATCCTTCTTTACTCCATCCCTCACTCCCACACATTGACGTACTCACACGGAAATTGTGTCGCTATGAAATACGAGTACTATGTGTTCTCAGACATTTCCTTCTAAATCGAGTAACGTTTCTATGGAAACGACAGGATGTTCTTTTGGGATACGACAATCACATTTCCGATCCACTAATCCTTCTTTACTGCATCCCTCACTCCCAAACATTGACGAATTCACACGGAAATTGCGTCGCTATGAAATACTATGTGTTCTAAGACATTTCCTTCTAAATCGAGTAACGTTTCTATGGAAACGACAGGATTTTCTTTTGGGATACAACAATCTCATTTCCGATCCACCTATCCATCTTTACTGCATCCCTCACTCCCACACATTGACGAATTCACACGGAAATTCCGTCGCTATGAAATACGTGTACTATGTGTTCTAAGACATTTCCTTCTAAATCGAGTAACGTTTCTATGGAAACGACAGGATTTTCTTTTGGGATACAACAATCTCATTTCCGATCCACCTATCCTTCTTTACTGCATCCCTCACTCCGACACACTGACGAATTCACATGTATATTCCGTCGCTATGAAATACGAGTACTATGTGTTCTAAGACATTTCCTTCTAAATCGAGTATCGTTTCTATGGAAACGACAGGATTTTCTTTTGGGATACGACAATCACATTTCAGATCCACTAATCCTTCTTTACTGCATCCCTCACTCCCACACATTGACGGATTCACACGGAAATTGCGTCGCTATGAAATACTATGTGTTCTAAGACATTACCTTCTAAAACGAGTAACGTTTCTATGGAAACGACAGGATTTTCTTTTGGGATACGACAATCACATTTCCGATCTTCTAATCCTTCTTTACTCCATCCCTCACTCCCACACATTGACGTACTCACACGGAAATTGTGTCGCTATGAAATACGAGTACTATGTGTTCTAAGACATTTCCTTCTAAATCGAGTAACGTTTCTATGGAAACGACAGGATTTTCTTTTGGGATACGGCAATCACATTTCCGATCCACTAATCCCTCTTTACTGCATCCCTCACTCCCAAACATTGACGAATTCACACGGAAATTGCGTCGCTATGAAATACTATGTGTTCTAAGACATTTCCTTCTAAATCGAGTAACGTTTCTATGGAAACGACAGGATTTTCTTTTGGGATACGACAATCTCATTTCCGATCTACTAATCCTTCTTTACTCCATCCCTCACTCCCACACATTGACGTACTCACACGGAAACTGTGTCGCTATGAAATACGAGTACTATGTGTTCTAAGACATTTCCTTCTAAATCGAGTAACGTTTCTATGGAAACGACAGGATTTTCTTTTGGGATACGACAATCACATTTCCGATCCACTAATCCTTCTTTACTGCATCCCTCACTCCCACACATTGTCGAATTCACACGGAAATTCCGTCGCTATGAAATACGAGTACTATGTGTTCTAAGACATTTCCTTCTAAATCGAGTAACGTTTCTATGGAAACGACAGGATTTTCTTTTGGGATACGACAATCTCATTTCCGATCCACTAATCCTTCTTTACTGCATCCCTCACTCCCACACATTGACGAATTCACACGGAAATTCCGCTGCTATGAAATACGAGTACTATATGTTCTAAGACATTTCCTTCTAAATCGAGTAACGTTTCAATGGAAACGACAGGATTTTCTTTTGGGATACGACAATCACATTTCCGATCCACTAATCCTTCTTTACTCCATCCCTCACTCCCACACATTGACGTACCCACACGGAAATTGTGTCGCTATGAAATACGAGTACTATGTGTTCTAAGACATTTCCTACTAAATCGAGTAACGTTTCTATGGAAACGACAGAATTTTCTTTTGGAATACGACAATCGCATTTCCGATCCACTAATCCTTCTTTACTGCATCCGTCACTCCCAAACATTGGCGAATTCACACGGAAATTGCGTCGCTATGAAATACTATGTGTTCTAATACATTTCCTTCTAAATCGAGTAACGTTTCTATGGAAACGACAGGATTTTCTTTTGGGATACGACATTCACATTTCCGATCCACTAATCCTTCTTCACTGCATCCCTCACTCCCACACATTGACCAATTCACACGGAAATTGCGCCGCTATGAAATACTATTTGTTCTAAGACATTTCCTTCTAAATCGAGTAACGTTTCTATGGAAACGACAGGATTTTCTTTTGGGATACGACAATCTCATTTCCGATCCACTAATCCTTCTTTACTGCATCCCTCACTCCCACACATTGACGAATTCACACGGAAATTCCGTCGCTATGATATACAAGTACTATGTGTTCTAAGACATTTCTTTCTAAATCGAGTATCGTTTCTATGGAAACGACAGGATTTTCTTTTGGGATACGACAATCACATTTCCGATCCACTAATCCTTCTTTACTGCATCCTTCACTCCCAAACATTGACAAATTCACACGGAAATTGCGTCGCTATGAAATACTATGTGTTCTAAGACATTTCCTTCTAAATCGAGTAACGTTTCTATGGAAACGACAGGATTTTCTTTTGGGATACGACAATCTCATTTCCGATCCACTAATCCTTCTTTACTGCATCCCTCACTCCCACACATTGACGAATTCACACGGAAATTAAGTCGCTATGAAATACGAGTACTATGTGTTCTAAGACATTTCCTTCTAAATCGAGTAACGTTTTTATGGAAACGACAGGATTTTCTTTTGGGATACGACAATCACATTTCCGATCCACTAATCCTTCTTTACTGCATCCCTCACTCCCAAACATTGTCGAATTCACACGGAAATTGCGTCGCTATGAAATACTATGTGTTCTAAGACATTTCCTTCTAAATCGAGTAACGTTTCTATGGAAACGACAGGATTTTCTTTTGGGATACGACAATCTCATTTCCGATTCACTAATCCTTCTTTACTCCATCCCTCACTCCCACACAATGACGTACTCACACGGAAACTGTGTCGCTATGAAATACGAGTATTATGTGTTCTAAGACATTTCCTTCTAAATCGAGTAACGTTTCTATGGAAACGACAGGATTTTCTTTTGGGATACGACAATCACATTTTCGATCCACTAATCCTTCTTTACTGCATCCCTCACTCCCACACATTGACGATTTCACACGGAAATTGTGTCGCTATGATATACGAGTACTATGTGTTCTAAGACATTTCCTTCTAAATCGAGTAACGTTTCTATGGAAACGACAGGATTTTCTTTTGGGATACGACAATCACATTTCCGATCCACTAATCCTTCTTTACTCCATCCCTCACTCCCACACATTGACGTACTCACACGGAAATTGTGTCGCTATGAAATACGAGTACTATGTGTTCTCAGACATTTCCTTCTAAATCGAGTAACGTTTCTATGGAAACGTCAGGATGTTCTTTTGGGATACGACAATCACATTTCCGATCCACTAATCCTTCTTTACTGCATCCCTCACTCCCAAACATTGACGAATTCACACGGAAATTGCGTCGCTATGAAATACTATGTGTTCTAAGACATTTCCTTCTAAATCGAGTAACGTTTCTATGGAAACGACAGGATTTTCTTTTGGGATACAACAATCTCATTTCCGATCCACCTATCCTTCTTTACTGCATCCCTCACTCCCACACATTGACGAATTCACACGGAAATTCCGTCGCTATGAAATACGTGTACTATGTGTTCTAAGACATTTCCTTCTAAATCGAGTAACGTTTCTATGGAAACGACAGGATTTTCTTTTGGGATACAACAATCTCATTTCCGATCCACCTATCCTTCTTTACTGCATCCCTCACTCCGACACACTGACGAATTCACATGGAAATTCCGTCGCTATGAAATACGAGTACTATGTGTTCTAAGACATTTCCTTCTAAATCGAGTATCGTTTCTATGGAAACGACAGGATTTTCTTTTGGGATACGACAATCACATTTCAGATCCACTAATCCTTCTTTACTGCATCCCTCACTCCCACACATTGACGGATTCACACGGAAATTGCGTCGCTATGAAATACTATGTGTTCTAAGACATTACCTTCTAAAACGAGTAACGTTTCTATGGAAACGACAGGATTTTCTTTTGGGATACGACAATCACATTTCCGATCTTCTAATCCTTCTTTACTCCATCCCTCACTCCCACACATTGACGTACTCACACGGAAATTGTGTCGCTATGAAATACGAGTACTATGTGTTCTAAGACATTTCCTTCTAAATCGAGTAACGTTTCTATGGAAACGACAGGATTTTCTTTTGGGATACGGCAATCACATTTCCGATCCACTAATCCCTCTTTACTGCATCCCTCACTCCCAAACATTGACGAATTCACACGGAAATTGCGTCGCTATGAAATACTATGTGTTCTAAGACATTTCCTTCTAAATCGAGTAACGTTTCTATGGAAACGACAGGATTTTCTTTTGGGATACGACAATCTCATTTCCGATCTACTAATCCTTCTTTACTCCATCCCTCACTCCCACACATTGACGTACTCACACGGAAACTGTGTCGCTATGAAATACGAGTACTATGTGTTCTAAGACATTTCCTTCTAAATCGAGTAACGTTTCTATGGAAACGACAGGATTTTCTTTTGGGATACGACAATCACATTTCCGATCCACTAATCCTTCTTTACTGCATCCCTCACTCCCACACATTGTCGAATTCACACGGAAATTCCGTCGCTATGAAATACGAGTACTATGTGTTCTAAGACATTTCCTTCTAAATCGAGTAACGTTTCTATGGAAACGACAGGATTTTCTTTTGGGATACGACAATCTCATTTCCGATCCACTAATCCTTCTTTACTGCATCCCTCACTCCCACACATTGACGAATTCACACGGAAATTCCGTTGCTATGAAATACGTGTACTATGTGTTCTAAGACATTTCCTTCTAAATCGAGTAACGTTTCAATGGAAACGACAGGATTTTCTTTTGGGATACGACAATCACATTTCCGATCCACTAATCCTTCTTTACTCCATCCCTCACTCCCACACATTGACGTACCCACACGGAAATTGTGTCGCTATGAAATACGAGTACTATGTGTTCTAAGACATTTCCTTCTAAATCGAGTAACGTTTCTATGGAAACGACAGAATTTTCTTTTGGAATACGACAATCGCATTTCCGATCCACTAATCCTTCTTTACTGCATCCGTCACTCCCAAACATTGGCGAATTCACACGGAAATTGCGTCGCTATGAAATACTATGTGTTCTAATACATTTCCTTCTAAATCGAGTAACGTTTCTATGGAAACGACAGGATTTTCTTTTGGGATACGACATTCACATTTCCGATCCACTAATCCTTCTTCACTGCATCCCTCACTCCCACACATTGACCAATTCACACGGAAATTGCGCCGCTATGAAATACTATTTGTTCTAAGACATTTCCTTCTAAATCGAGTAACGTTTCTATGGAAACGACAGGATTTTCTTTTGGGATACGACAATCTCATTTCCGATCCACTAATCCTTCTTTACTGCATCCCTCACTCCCACACATTGACGAATTCACACGGAAATTCCGTCGCTATGATATACAAGTACTATGTGTTCTAAGACATTTCTTTCTAAATCGAGTATCGTTTCTATGGAAACGACAGGATTTTCTTTTGGGATACGACAATCACATTTCCGATCCACTAATCCTTCTTTACTGCATCCTTCACTCCCAAACATTGACAAATTCACACGGAAATTGCGTCGCTATGAAATACTATGTGTTCTAAGACATTTCCTTCTAAATCGAGTAACGTTTCTATGGAAACGACAGGATTTTCTTTTGGGATACGACAATCTCATTTCCGATCCACTAATCCTTCTTTACTGCATCATTCACTCCCACACATTGACGAATTCACACGGAAATTCCGTCGCTATGAAATACGAGTACTATGTGTTCTAAGACATTTCCTTCTAAATCGAGTAACGTTTTTATGGAAACGACAGGATTTTCTTTTGGGATACGACAATCACATTTCCGATCCACTAATCCTCCTTTACTGCATCCCTCACTCCCAAACATTGACGAATTCACACGGAAATTGCGTCGCTATGAAATACTATGTGTTCTAAGACATTTCCTTCTAAATCGAGGAACGTTTCTATGGAAACGACAGGATTTTCTTTTGGGATACGACAATCTCATTTCCGATCCACTAATCCTTCTTTACTCCATCCCTCACTCCCACACAATGACGTACTCACACAGAAACTGTGTCGCTATGAAATACGAGTACTATGTGTTCTAAGACATTTCCTTCTAAATCGAGTAACGTTTCTATGGAAACGACAGGATTTTCTTTTGGGATACGACAATCACATTTCCGATCCACTAATCCTTCTTTACTGCATCCCTCACTCCCACACATTGACGATTTCACACGGAAATTGTGTCGCTATGATATACGAGTACCATGTGTTCTAAGACATTTCCTTCTAAATCGAGTAACGTTTCTATGGAAACGACAGGATTTTCTTTTGGGATACGACAATCACATTTCCGATCCACTAATCCCTCTTTACTCCATCCCTCACTCCCACACATTGACGTACTCACACGGAAATTGTGTCGCTATGAAATACGAGTACTATGTGTTCTAAGACATTTCCTTCTAAATCGAGTAACGTTTCTATGGAAACGACAGGATTTTCTTTTGGGATACGACAATCACATTTCCGATCCACTAATCCTTCTTTACTGCATCCCTCACTCCCACACATTGACGATTTCACACGGAAATTGTGTCGCTATGAAATACGAGTACTATGTGTTCTAAGACATTTCCTTCTAAATCGAGTAACGTTTCTATGGAAACGACAGGATTTTCTTTTGGGATACGACAATCACATTTCCGATCCACTAATCCTTCTTTACTCCATCCCTCACTCCCACACATTGACGTACTCACACGGAAATTGTGTCGCTATGAAATACGAGTACTATGTGTTCTAAGACATTTCCTTCTAAATCGAGTAACGTTTCTGTGGAAACGACAGGATTTTCTTTTGGGATACGACAATCACATTTCCGATCCACTAATCCTTCTTTACTGCATCCCTCACTCCCAAACATTGTCGAATTCACACGGAAATTGCGTCGCTATGAAATACTATGTGTTCTAAGACATTTCCTTCTAAATCGAGTAACGTTTCTATGGAAACGACAGGATTTTCTTTTGGGATACGACAATCTCATTTCCGATCCACTAATCCTTCTTTACTGCATCCCTCACTCCCAAACATTGACGAATTCACACGGAAATTGCGTCGCTATGAAATACTATGTGTTCTAAGACATTTCCTTCTAAATCGAGTAACGTTTCTATGGAAACGACAGGATTTTCTTTTGGGATACGACAATCACATTTCCGATCCACTAATCCTTCTTTACTCCATCCCTCACTCCCAAACATTGACGAATTCACACGGAAATTGCGTCGCTATGAAATACTATGTGTTCTAAGAAATTTCCTTCTAAATCGAGTAACGTTTCTATGGAAACGACAGGATTTTCTTTTGGAATACGACAATCATATTTCCGATCCACTAATCCTTCTTTACTGCATCCCTCACTCCCAAACATTGACAAATTCACACGGAAATTGCGTCGCTATGAAAAACTATGTGTTCTAAGACATTTCCTTCTAAATCAAGTAACGTTTCTATGGAAACGACATAATTTTCTTTTGGGATACGACAATCACATTTCCGATCCACTAATCCTTCTTTAGTGCATCCCTCACTCCCACAAATTGACGAATTCACACGGAAATTCCGTCGCTATGAAAACCGAGTACTATGTGTTCTAAGACATTTCCTTCTAAATCGGGTAACGTTTCTATGGAAACGACAGGATCTTCTTTTGGGATACGACAATCACATTTCCGATCCACTAATCCTTCTTTACTGCATCGCTCACTCCCAAACATTGACGAATTCACACGGAAATTGCGTCGCTATGAAATACTATGTGTTCTAAGACATTTCCTTCTAAATCGAGTAACGTTTCTATGGAAACGACAGGACTTTCTTTTTGAAACGACAATCTCATTTCCGATCCACTAATCCCTCTTTACTGCATCCCTCACTCCGACACACTGACGAATTCACATGGAAATTCCGTCGCTATGAAATACGAGTACTATGTGTTCTAAGACATTTCCTTCTAAATCCAGTATCGTTTCTATGGAAACGACAGGATTTTCTTTTGGGATACGACAATCACATTTCCGATCCACTAATCCTTCTTTACTGCATCCCTCACTCCCACACATTGACGAATTCACACGGAAATTGCGTCGCTATGAAATACTATGTGTTCTAAGACATTACCTTCTAAAACGAGTAACGTTTCTATGGAAACGACAGGATTTTCTTTTGGGATACGACAATCACATTTCCGATCTTCTAATCCTTCTTTACTCCATCCCTCACTCCCACACATTGACGTACTCACACGGAAATTGTGTCGCTATGAAATACGAGTACTATGCGTTCTAAGACATTTCCTTCTAAATCGAGTAACGTTTCTACGGAAACGACAGGATTTTCATTTGGGATACGACAATCACATTTCCGATCCACTAATCCCTCTTTACTGCATCCCTCACTCCCAAACATTGACGAATTCACACGGAAATTGCGTCGCTATGAAATACTATGTGTTCTAAGACATTTCCTTCTAAATCGAGTAACGTTTCTATGGAAACGACAGGATTTTCTTTTGGGATACGACAATCTCATTTCCGATCTACTAATCCTTCTTTACTCCATCCCTCACTCCCACACATTGACGTACTCACACGGAAACTGTGTCGCTATGAAATACGAGTACTATGTGTTCTAAGACATTTCCTTCTAAATCGAGTAACGTTTCTATGGAAACGACAGGATTTTCTTTTGGGATACGACAATCACATTTCCGATCCACTAATCCTTCTTTACTGCATCCCTCACTCCCACACATTGTCGAATTCACACGGAAATTCCGTCGCTATGAAATACGAGTACTATGTGTTCTAAGACATTTCCTTCTAAATCGAGTAACGTTTCTATGGAAACGACAGGATTTTCTTTTGGGATACGACAATCTCATTTCCGATCCACTAATCCTTCTTTACTGCATCCCTCACTCCCACACATTGACGAATTCACACGGAAATTCCGTTGCTATGAAATACGAGTACTATGTGTTATAAGACATTTCCTTCTAAATCAAGTAACGTTTCAATGGAAACGACAGGATTTTCTTTTGGGATACGACAATCACATTTCCGATCCACTAATCCTTCTTTACTCCATCCCTCACTCCCACACATTGACGTACCCACACGGAAATTGTGTCGCTATGACATACGAGTACTATGTGTTCTAAGACATTTCCTTCTAAATCGAGTAACGTTTCTATGGAAACGACAGAATTTTCTTTTGGAATACGACAATCGCATTTCCGATCCACTAATCCTTCTTTACTGCATCCCTCACTCCCAAACATTGGCGAATTCACACGGAAATTGCGTCGCTATGAAATACTATGTGTTCTAATACATTTCCTTCTAAATCGAGTAACGTTTCTATGGAAACGACAGGATTTTCTTTTGGGATACGACATTCACATTTCCGATCCACTAATCCTTCTTCACTGCATCCCTCACTCCCACACATTGACCAATTCACACGGAAATTGCGTCGCTATGAAATACTATTTGTTCTAAGACATTTCCTTCTAAATCGAGTAACGTTTCTATGGAAACGACAGGATTTTCTTTTGGGATACGACAATCACATTTCCAATCCACTAATCCTTCTTTACTGCATCCCTCACTCCCACACATTGACCAATTCACACGGAAATTGCGTCGCTATGAAATACTATTTGTTCTAAGACATTTCCTTCTAAATCGAGTAACGTTTCTATGGAAACGACAGGATTGTCTTCTGGGATACGACAATCTCATTTCCGATCCACTAATCCTTCTTTACTGCATCCCTCACTCCCACACATTGACGAATTCACACGGAAATTCCGTCGCTATGATATACAAGTACTATGTGTTCTAAGACATTTCTTTCTAAATCGAGTATCGTTTCTATGGAAACGACAGGATTTTCTTTTGGGATACGACAATCACATTTCCGATCCACTAATCCTTCTTTACTGCATCCCTCACTCCCACACATTGACGATTTCACACGGAAATTGTGTCGCTATGAAATACGAGTACTATGTGTTCTAAGACATTTCCTTCTAAATCGAGTAACGTTTCTATGGAAACGACAGGATTTTCTTTTGGGATACGACAATCACATTTCCGATCCACTAATCCTTCTTTACTCCATCCCTCACTCCCACACATTGACGTACTCACACGGAAATTGTGTCGCTATGAAATACGAGTACTATGTGTTCTAAGACATTTCCTTCTAAATCGAGTAACGTTTCTGTGGAAACGACAGCATTTTCTTTTGGGATACGACAATCACATTTCCGATCCACTAATCCTTCTTTACAGCATCCCTCACTCCCAAACATTGTCGAATTCACACGGAAATTGCGTCGCTATGAAATACTATGTGTTCTAAGACATTTCCTTCTAAATCGAGTAACGTTTCTATGGAAACGACAGGATTTTCTTTTGGGATACGACAATCTCATTTCCGATCCACTAATCCTTCTTTACTGCATCCCTCACTCCCAAACATTGACGAATTCACACGGAAATTGCGTCGCTATGAAATACTATGTGTTCTAAGACATTTCCTTCTAAATCGAGTAACGTTTCTATGGAAACGACAGGATTTTCTTTTGGGATACGACAATCACATTTCCGATCCACTAATCCTTCTTTACTCCATCCCTCACTCCCAAACATTGACGAATTCACACGGAAATCGCGTCGCTATGAAATACTATGTGTTCTAAGACATTTCCTTCTAAATCGAGTAACGTTTCTATGGAAACGACAGGATTTTCTTTTGGAATACGACAATCACATTTCCGATCCACTAATCCTTCTTTAGTGCATCCCTCACTCCCACAAATTGACGAATTCACACGGAAATTCCGTCGCTATGAAAACCGAGTACTATGTGTTCTAAGACATTTCCTTCTAAATCGAGTAACGTTTCTATGGAAACGACAGGATTTTCTTTTGGGATACGACAATCACATTTCCGATCCACTAATCCTTCTTTACTGCATCCCTCACTCCCAAACATTGACGAATTCACACGGAAATTGCGTCGCTATGAAATACTATGTGTTCTAAGACATTTCCTTCTAAATCGAGTAACGTTTCTATGGAAACGACAGGACTTTCTTCTTGAAACGACAAACTCATTTCCGATCCACTAATCCCTCTTTACTGCATCCCTCACTCCGACACACTGACGAATTCACATGGAAATTCCGTCGCTATAAAATACGAGTACTATGTGTTCTAAGACATTTCCTTCTAAATCGAGTATCGTTTCTATGGAAACGACAGGATTTTCTTTTGGGATACGACAATCACATTTCCGATCCACTAATCCTTCTTTACTGCATCCCTCACTCCCACACATTGACGAATTCACACGGAAATTGCGTCGCTATGAAATACTATGTGTTCTAAGACATTACCTTCTAAAACGAGTAACGTTTCTATGGAAACGACAGGATTTTCTTTTGGGATACGACAATCACATTTCCGATCTTCTAATCCATCTTTACTCCATCCCTCACTCCCACACATTGACGTACTCACACGGAAATTGTGTCGCTATGAAATACGAGTACTATGTGTTCTAAGACATTTCCTTCCAAATCGAGTAACGTTTCTATGGAAACGACAGGATTTTCTTTTGGGATACGACAATCACATTTCCGATCCACTAATCCCTCTTTACTGCATCCCTCACTCCCAAACATTGACGAATTCACACGGAAATTGCGTCGCTATGTAATACTATGTGTTCTAAGACATTTCCTTCTAAATCGAGTAACGTTTCTATGGAAACGACAGGATTTTCTTTTGGGATACGACAATCTCATTTCCGATCTACTAATCCTTCTTTACTCCATCCCTCACTCCCACACATTGACGTACTCACACGGAAACTGTGTCGCTATGAAATACGAGTACTATGTGTTCTAAGACATTTCCTTCTAAATCGAGTAACGTTTCTATGGAAACGACAGGATTTTCTTTTGGGATACGACAATCACATTTCCGATCCACTAATCCTTCTTTACTGCATCCCTCACTCCCACACATTGTCGAATTCACACGGAAATTCCGTCGCTATGAAATACGAGTACTATGTGTTCTAAGACATTTCCTTCTAAATCGAGTAACGTTTCTATGGAAACGACAGGATTTTCTTTTGGGATACGACAATCTGATTTCCGATCCACTAATCCTTCTTTACTGCATCCCTCACTCCCACACATTGACGAATTCACACGGAAATTCCGTTGCTATGAAATACGAGTACTATGTGTTCTAAGACATTTCCTTCTAAATCGAGTAACGTTTCAATGGAAACGACAGGATTTTCTTTTGGGATACGACAATCACATTTCCGATCCACTAATCCTTCTTTACTCCATCCCTCACTCCCACACATTGACGTACCCACACGGAAATTGTGTCGCTATGAAATACGAGTACTATGTGTTCTAAGACATTTCCTTCTAAATCGAGTAACGTTTCTATGTAAACGACAGAATTTTCTTTTGGAATACGACAATCGCATTTCCGATCCACTAATCCTTCTTTACTGCATCCCTCACTCCCAAACATTGGCGAATTCACACGGAAATTGCGTCGCTATGAAATACTATGTGTTCTAATACATTTCCTTCTAAATCGAGTAACGTTTCTATGGAAACGACAGGATTTTCTTTTGGGATACGACATTCACATTTCCGATCCACTAATCCTTCTTTACTCCATCCCTCTTTCCCAAACATTGACGAATTCACACGGAAATTGCTTCGCTATGAAATACTATGTGTTCTAAGACATTTCCTTCTACATCGAGTAACGTTTCTATGGAAACGACAGGATTTACTTTTGGGATACGACAACGACATTTCCGATCCACTAATCCTTCTTTACTGCATCCATCACTCCCACACATTGACGAATTCACACGGAAATTCCGTCGCTATGAAATACAAGTACTATGTGATCTAAGACATTTCCTTCTAAATCGAGTATCGTTTCTATGGAAACGACAGGATTTTCTTTTGGGATACGACAATCACATTTCCGATCCACTAATCCTTATTTACTGCATCCTTCACTCCCAAACATTGACGAATTCACACGGAAATTGCGTCGCTATGAAATACTATGTGTTCTAAGACATTTCCTTCTAAATCGAGTAACGTTTCTATGGAAACGACTGGATTTTCTTTTGGGATACGACAATCTCATTTCAGATCCACTAATCCTTCTCTACTGCATCCCTCACTCCCACACATTGACGAATTCACACGGAAATTCCGTCGCTATGAAATACGAGTACTACGTTTTCTAAGACATTTCCTTCTAAATCGAGTAACGTTTTTATGGAAACGACAGGATTTTCATTTGGGATACCACAATCACATTTCCGATCCACTAATCCTTCTTTACTGCATCCCTCACTCCCAAACATTGACGAATTCACACGGAAATTGCGTCGCTATGAAATACTATGTGTTCTAAGACATTTCCTTCTAAATCGAGTAACGTTTCTATGGAAACGACAGGATTTTCTTTTGGGATACGACAATCACATTTCCGATCCACTAATCCTTCTTTACTCCATCCCTCACTCCCACACATTGACGTACACACACGGAAATTGTGTCGCTATGAAATACGAGTACTATGTGTTCTAAGACATTACCTTCTAAATCGAGTAACGTTTCTATGGAAACGACAGGATTTTCTTTAGGGATACGACAATCACATTTCCGGTCCACTAATCCTTCTTTACTGCATCCCTCACTCCCACACATTGACGAATTCACACGGAAATTGCGTCGCTATGAAATACTATTTGTTCTAAGACATTTCCTTTTAAATCGAGTAACGTTTCTATGGAAACGACAGGATTTTCTTTTGGGATACGACAATCTCATTTCCGATCCACTAATCCTTCTTTACTGCATCCCTCACTCCCACACATTGACGAATTCACACGGAAATTCCGTCGCTATGAAATACAAGTACTATGTGTTCTAAGACATTTCCTTCTAAATCGAGTATCGTTTCTATGGAAACGACAGGATTTTCTTTTGGGATACGACAATCACATTTCCGATCCACTAATCCGTCTTTACTGCATCCTTCACTCCCAAACATTGACAAATTCACACGGAAATTGCGTCGCTATGAAATAATATGTGTTCTAAGACATTTCCTTCTAAATCGAGTAACGTTTCTATGGAAACGACAGGATTTTCTTTTGGGATACGACAATCTCATTTCCGATCCACTAATCCTTCTTATCTGCATCCCTCACTCCCACACATTGACGAATTCACACGGAAATTCCGTCGCTATGAAATACGAGTACTATGTGTTCTAAGACGTTTCCTTCTAAATCCAGTAACGTTTTTATGGAAACGACAGGATTTTCTTTTGGGATACGACAATCTCATTTCCGATCCACTGATCCTTCTTTACTGCATCGCTCACTCCCAAACATTGACGAATTCACACGGAAATTGCGTCGCTATGAAATACTATGTGTTCTAAGACATTTCCTTCTAAATCGAGTAACGTTTCTATGGAAACGACAGGATTTTCTTTTGGGATACGACAATCTCATTTCCGATCCACTAATCCTCCTTTACTGCATCCCTCACTCCCACACATTGACGAATTCACACGGAAATTCCGTCGCTATGAAATACAAGTACTATGTGTTCTAAGACATTTCCTTCTAAATCGAATAACGTTTCTATGGAAACGACAGGATTTTCTTTTGGGATACGACATTCACATTTCCGATCCACTAATCCATCTTTACTGCATACCTCACTCCCACACATTGACGAATTCACACGGATATTAGATCGCTATGAAATACGAGTACTACGTGTTCTAAGACATTTCCTTCTAAATCGAGTAACGTTTCTATGGAACGAATGGATTTTCTTTTGGGATACGACAATCTCATTTCTGATCCACTAATCCTTCTTTACTGCATCCCTCACTCCCACACCTTGACGAATTCACACGGAAATTCGGTTGCTATGAAATACGAGTACTATGTGTTCTAAGACATTTCCTTCTAAATCGAGTAACGTTTCTATGGAAACGACAGGATTTTCTTTTGGGATACGACAATCACATTTCCGATCCACTAATCCTTCTTTACTCCATCCCTCACTCCCACACATTGATGTACTCACACGGAAATTGTGTCGCTATGAAATACGAGTACTATGTGTTCTAAGACATTTCCTTCTAAATCGAGTAACGTTTCTATGGAAACGACAGGATTTTCTTTTGGAATACGACAATCTCATTTCCGATCCACTAATCCTTCTTTACTGCATCCCTCACTCCCAAACATTGACGAATTCACACGGAAAATGCGTCGCTATGAAATACTATGTGTTCTAAGACATTTCCTTCTAAATCGAGTAACGTTTCTATGGAAACGACAGGATTTTCGTTTGGGATACGACAATCACATTTCCGATCCACTAATCCTTCTTTACTCCATCCCTCTTTCCCAAACATTGACGAATTCACACGGAAATTGCGTCGCTATGAAATACTATGTGTTCTAAGACATTTCCTTCTACATCGAGTAACGTTTCTATGGAAACGACAGGATTTTCTTTTGGGATACGACAATCACATTTCCGATCCACTAAACCTTCTTTACTGCATCCCTCACTCCCACATATTGACGAATTCACACGGAAATTCCGTCGCTATGAAATACAAGTACTATGTGTTCTAAGACATTTCCTTCTAAATCGAGTATCGTTTCTATGGAAACGACAGGATTTTCTTTTGGGATACGACAATCACATTTCCGATCCACTAATCCTCCTTTACTGCATCCTTCACTCCCAAACATTGACGAATTCACACGGAAATTGCGTCGCTATGAAATACTATGTATTCTAAGACATTTCCTTCTAAATCGAGTAACGTTTCTATGGAAACGACAGGATTTTCTATTGGGATACGACAATCTCATTTCCGATCCACTAATCCTTCTTTACTCCATCCCTCACTCCCACACATTGACGTACTCACACGGAAATTGTGTCGCTATGAAATACGAGTACTATGTGTTCTAAGACATTTCCTTCTAAATCGAGTAACGTTTCTATGGAAACGACTGGATTTTCTTTTGGGATATGACAATCACATTTCCGATCCACTAATCCTTCTTTACTGCATCCCTCACTCCCAAACATTGACGAATTCACACGGAAATTGCGTCGCTATGAAATACTATGTGTTCTAAGACATTTCCTTCTAAATCGAGTAATGTTTCTATGGAAACGACAGGATTTTCTTTTGGGATACGACAATCTCATTTCCGATCCACTAATCCTCCTTTTATGCATCCTTCACTCCCAAGCATTGACGAATTCACACGGAAATTGCGTCGCTATGAAATACTATGAGTTCTAAGAAATTTTTCTTCTAAATCGAGTAGCGTTTCTATGGAAACGACAGGATTTTCTTTTGGGATACGACAATCACATTTCCGATCCACTAATCCTTCTTTACTGCATCCCTCACTCCCAAACATTGACGAATTCACACGGAAATTGCGTCGCTATGAAATACTATGTGTTCTAAGACATTTCCTTCTAAATCGAGTAACGTTTCTATGGAAACGACAGGATTTTCTTTTGGGATACGACAATCGCATTTCCGATCCACTAATCCTTCTTTACTTCATCCCTCACTCCCACACATTGACGAATTCACACGGAAATTCCGTCGCTATGAAATACGAATACTATGTGTTCTAAGACATTTCCTCCTAAATCGAGTTACGTTTTTATGGAAACGACAGGATTTTCTTTTGGGATACGACAATCACATTTCCGATCCACTAATCCTTCTTTACTGCATCCCTCACTCCCAAACATTGACGAATTCACACGGAAATTGCGTCGCTATGAAATACTATGTGTTCTAAGACATTTCCTTCTAAATCGAGTAACGTTTCTATGGAAACGACAGGATTTTCTTTTGGGATACGACAATCTCATTTCCGATCCACTAATCCTTCTTTATTCCATCCCTCACTCCCACACATTGACGTACTCACACGGAAACTGTGTCGCTATGAAATACGAGTACTATGTGTTCTAAGACATTTCCTTCTAAATCGAATAACGTTTCTATGGAAACGACAAGATTTTCTTTTGGGATACGACAATCACATTTCCGATCCACTAATCCTTCTTTACTGCATACCTCACTCCCACACATTGACGAGTTCACACGGAAATTCCATCGCTATGAAATACGAGTACTACGTGTTCTAAGACATTTCCTTCTAAATCGAGTAACCTTTCTATGGAACGACAGGATTTTCTTTTGGGATACGACAATCTCATTTCTGATCCACTAATCCTTCTTTACTGCATTCCTCACTCCCACACATTGACGAATTCACACGGAAATTCCGTTGCTATGAAATACGAGTACTATGTGTTCTAAGACATTTCCTTCTAAATCGAGTAACGTTTCTATGGAAACGACAGGATTTTCTTTTGGAATACGACAATCACATTTCCGATCCACTAATCCTTCTTTACTGCATCCCTCACTCCCAAACATTGACGAATTCACACGGAAATTGCGTCGCTATGAAATACTATGTGTTCTAAGACATTTCCTTCTAAATCGAGTGACGTTTGTATGGAAACGACAGGATTTTCTTTTGGGATACGACAATCACATTTCCGATCCACTAATCCTTCTTTACTGCATCCCTCACTCCCAAACATTGACGAATTCACACGGAAATTGCGTCGCTATGAAATACTATGTGTTCTAAGACATTTCCTTCTAAATCGAGTAACGTTTCTATGGAAACGACGGGATTTTCTTTTGGGATACGACAATCACATTTCCGATCCACTAATCCTTCTTTACTCCATCCCTCTTTCCCAAACATTGACGGATTCACACGGAAATTGCGTCGCTATGAAATACTATGTGTTCTAAGACATTTCCTTCTACATCGAGTAACGTTTCTATGGAAACGACAGGATTTTCTTTTGGGATACGACAATCACATTTCCGATCCAATAATCCTTTTTTACTGCATCCCTCACTCTCACACATTGACGAATTCACACGGAAATTCCGTCGCTATGAAATACAAGTACTATGTGTTCTAAGACATTTCCTTCTAAATCGAGTATCGTTTCTATGGAAACGACAGGATTTTCTTTTGGGATACGACAATCACATTTCCGATTTACTAATCCTTCTTTACTCCATCCCTCACTCCCACACATTGACGTACTCACACGGAAATTGTGTCGCTATGAAATACGAGTACTATGTGTTCTAAGACATTTCCTTCTAAATCGAGTAACGTTTCTATGGAAACGACAGGATTTTCTTTTGGAATACGACAATCACATTTCCGATCCACTAATCCTTCTTTACTGCATCCCTCACTCCCAAACATTGACGAATTCACACGGAAATTGCGTCGCTATGAAATACTATGTGTTCTAAGACATTTCCTTCTAAATCGAGTAACGTTTCTATGGAAACGACAGGATTTTCTTTTGGGATACGACAATCACATTTCCGATCCACTAATCCTTCTTTACTCCATCCCTCTTTCCCAAACATTGACGGATTCACACGGAAATTGCGTCGCTATGAAATACTATGTGTTCTAAGACATTTCCTTCTACATCGAGTAACGTTTCTATGGAAACGACAGGATTTTCTTTTGGGATACGACAATCACATTTCCGATCCAATAATCCTTCTTTACTGCATCCCTCACTCTCACACATTGACGAATTCACACGGAAATTCCGTCGCTATGAAATACAAGTACTATGTGTTCTAAGACATTTCCTTCTAAATCGAGTATCGTTTCTATGGAAACGACAGGATTTTCTTTTGGGATTCGACAATCACATTTCCGATCCACTAATCCTTCTTTACTGCATCCTTAACTCCCAAACATTGACGAATTCACACGGATATTGCGTCGCTATGAAATACTATGTGTTCTAAGACATTTTCTTCCAAATCGAGTAACGTTTCTATGGAAACGACAGGATTTTCTTTTGGGATACGACAATCTCATTTCCGATCCACTAATCCTTCTTTACTGCATCCCTCACTCCCACACATTGACGAATTCACACGGAAATTCCGTCGCTATGAAATACGAGTACTATGTGTTCTAAGACATTTCCTTCTAAATCGAGTAACGTTTTTATGGAAACGATAGGATTTTCTTTTGGGATACGACAATCACATTTCCGATTTACTAATCCTTCTTTACTTCATCCCTCACTCCCACACATTGACGAATTCACACGGAAATTCCGTCGCTATGAAATACGAATACTATGTGTTCTAAGACATTTCCTTCTAAATCGAGTAACGTTTCTATGGAAACGACAGGATTTTCTTTTGGGATACGACAATCTCATTTCCGATCCACTAATCCTTCTTTACTCCATCCCTCACTCCCACACATTGACGTACTCACACGGAAATTGTGTCGCTATGAAATACGAGTACTATGTGTTCTAAGACATTTCCTTCTAAATCGAGTAACGTTTCTATGGAAACGACTGGATTTTCTTTTGGGATATGACAATCACATTTCCGATCCACTAATCCTTCTTTACTGCATCCCTCACTCCCAAACATTGACGAATTCACACGGAAATTGCGTCGCTATGAAATACTATGTGTTCTAAGACATTTCCTTCTAAATCGAGTAATGTTTCTATGGAAACGACAGGATTTTCTTTTGGGATACGACAATCTCATTTCCGATCCACTAATCCTCCTTTTATGCATCCTTCACTCCCAAACATTGACGAATTCACACGGAAATTCCGTCGCTATGAAATACGAGTACTATGTGTTCTAAGACATTTCCTTCTAAATCGAGTAACGTTTCTATGGAAACGACAGGATTTTCTTTTGGAATACGACAATCACATTTCCGATCCACTAATCCTTCTTTACTGCATCCCTCACTCCCAAACATTGACGAATTCACACGGAAATTGCGTCGCTATGAAATACTATGTGTTCTAAGACATTTCCTTCTAAATCGAGTAACGTTTCTATGGAAACGACAGGATTTTCTTTTGGGATACGACAATCACATTTCCGATCCACTAATCCTTCTTTACTCCATCCCTCTTTCCCAAACATTGACGGATTCACACGGAAATTGCGTCGCTATGAAATACTATGTGTTCTAAGACATTTCCTTCTACATCGAGTAACGTTTCTATGGAAACGACAGGATTTTCTTTTGGGATACGACAATCACATTTCCGATCCAATAATCCTTCTTTACTGCATCCCTCACTCTCACACATTGACGAATTCACACGGAAATTCCGTCGCTATGAAATACAAGTACTATGTGTTCTAAGACATTTCCTTCTAAATCGAGTATCGTTTCCATGGAAACGACAGGATTTTCTTTTGGGATTCGACAATCACATTTCCGATCCACTAATCCTTCTTTACTGCATCCTTCACTCCCAAACATTGACGAATTCACACGGAAATTGCGTCGCTATGAAATACTATGTGTTCTAAGACATTTTCTTCCAAATCGAGTAACGTTTCTATGGAAACGACAGGATTTTCTTTTGGGATACGACAATCTCATTTCGATCCACTAATCCTTCTTTACTGCATCCCTCACTCCCACACATTGACGAATTCACACGGAAATTCCGTCGCTATGAAATACGAGTACTATGTGTTCTAAGACATTTCCTTCTAAATCGAGTAACGTTTTTATGGAAACGACAGGATTTTCTTTTGGGATACGACAATCACATTTCCGATCCACTAATCCTTCTTTACTGCATACCTCACTCCCAAACATTGATGAATTCACACGGAAATTGCGTCGCTATGAAATACTATGTGTTCTAAGACATTTCCTTCTAAATCGAGTAACGTTTCTATGGAAACGACAGGATTTTCTTTTGGGATTCGACAATCACATTTCCGATCCACTAATCCTTCTTTACTGCATCCTTCACTCCCAAACATTGACGAATTCACACGGAAATTGCGTCGCTATGAAATACTATGTGTTCTAAGACATTTTCTTCCAAATCAAGTAACGTTTCTATGGAAACGACAGGATTTTCTTTTGGGATACGACAATCTCATTTCCGATCCACTAATCCTCCTTTTATGCATCCCTCACTCCCAAACATTGACGAATTCACACGGAAATTGCGTCGCTATGAAATACTATGTGTTCTAAGAAATTTCCTTCTAAATCGAGTAACGTTTCTATGGAAACGTCAGGATTTTCTTTTGGGATACGACAATCACATTTCCGATCCACTAATCCTTCTTTACTGCATCCCTCACTCCCAAACATTGACGAATTCACACGGAAATTGCGTCGCTATGAAATACTATGTGTTCTAAGACATTTCCTTCTAAATCGAGTAACGTTTCTATGGAAACGACATGATTATCTTTTGGGATACGAAAATCACCTTTCCGATCCACTAATCCTTCTTTACTGCATCCCTCACTCCCTCACATTGACGAATTCACACGGAAATTCCGTCGCTATGAAATACGAATACTATGTGTTCTAAGACATTTCCTTCTAAATCGAGTAACGTTGCTATGGAAACGACAGGATTTTCTTTTGGGATACGACAATCACATTTCCGATCCACTAATCCTTCTTTACTGCATCCCTCACTCCCAAACATTGACGAATTCACACGGAAAGTGCGTCGCTATGAAATACTATTTGTCCAAAGACACTTCCTTCTAAATCGAGTAACGTTTCTATGGAAACGACAGGATATTCTTTTGGGATACGACAATCTCATTTCGGTTCCACTAATCCTTCTTTACTGCATCCCTCACTCCCACACATTGACGAATTCACACGGAAATTCCGTCGCTTTGAAATACGCGTACTATGTGTTTTAAGACATTTAATTCTAAATCGAGTAACGTTTCTATGGAAACGACAGGATTTTCTTTTGGGATGCGACAATCACATTTCCGATCCACTAATCCTTCTTTACTGCATCCCTCACTCCCAAACATTGACGAATTCACACGGAAATTGCGTCGCTATGAAATTCTATGTGTTCTAAGACATTTCCTTCTAAATCGAGTAACGTTTCTATGGAAACGACAGGATTTTCTTTTGGGATACGACAATCTCATTTCCGATCCACTAATCCTTCTTTACTGCATCCCTCACTCCCACACATTGACGAATTCACGCGTAAATTCCGTCGCTATGAAATACGAGTAATATGTGTTCTAAGACATTTCCTTTTAAATCGAGTAACGTTTCTATGGAAACGACAGGATTTTCTTTTGGGATACGACAATCACATTTCCGATCCACTAATCCTTCTTTACTGCATCCCTCACTCCCAAACATTGACGAATTCACACGGAAATTGCGTCGCTATGAAATACTATGTGTTCTAAGACATTTCCTTCTAAATCGAGTAACGTTTCTATGGAAACGACAGGATTTTCTTTTGGGATACGACAATCTCATTTCCGATCCACTAATCCTTCCTTACTCCATCCCTCACTCCCACACATTGACGAACTCACACGGAAATTGCGTCGCTATGAAATACGAGTACTACGTGTTCTAAGACATTTCCTTCTAAATCGAGTAACGTTTCTATGGAAACGACAGGATTTTCTTTTGGGATACGACAATCACATTTCCGATCCACTAATCCTTCTTTACTGCATCCCTCACTCCCAAACATTGACGAATTCACACGGAAATTGCGTCGCTATGAAATACTATGTGTTCTAAGACATTTCCTTCTAAATCGAGTAACGTTTCTATGGAAACGACAGGATTTTCTTTTGGGATACGACAATCTCATTTCCGATCCACTAATCCTTCTTTACTCCATCCCTCACTCCCACACATTGACGTACTCACACGGAAACTGTGTCGCTATGAAATACGAGTACTATGTGTTCTAAGACATTTCCTTCTAAATCGAATAACGTTTCTATGGAAACGACAGGATTTTCTTTTGGGATACGACAATCACATTTCCGATCCACTAATCCTTCTTTACTGCATACCTCACTCCCACACATTGACGAATTCACACGCAAATTCCATCGCTATGAAATACGAGTACTACGTGTTCTAAGACATTTCCTTCTAAATCGAGTAACCCTTCTATGGAACGACAGGATTTTCTTTTGGGATACGACAATCTCATTTCTGATCCACTAATCCTTCTTTACTGCGACCCTCACTCCCACACATTGACGAATTCACACGGAAATTCCGTTGCTATGAAATACGAGTACTATGTGTTCTAAGACATTTCCTTCTAAATCGAGTAACGTTTCTATGGAAACGACAGGATTTTCTTTTGGGATACGACAATCACATTTCCGATCCACTAATCCTTCTTTACTCCATCCCTCACTCCCACACATTGACGTGCTCACACGGAAATTGTGTCGCTATAAAATACGAGTACTATGTGTTGTAAGACATTTCCTACTAAATCGAGTAACGTTTCTATGGAAACGACAGGATTTTCTTTTGGAATACGACAATCACATTTCCGATCCACTAATCCTTCTTTACTGCATCCCTCACTCCCAAACATTGACGAATTCACACGGAAATTGCGTCGCTATGAAATACTATGTGTTCTAAGACATTTCCTTCTAAATCGAGTAACGATTCTATGGAAACGACAGGATTTTCTTTTGGGATACGACAATCACACTTCCGATCCACTAATCCTTCTTTACTCCATCCCTCTTTCCCAAACATTGACGGATTCACACGGAAATTGCGTCGCTATGAAATACTATGTGTTCTAAGACATGTCCTTCTACATCGAGTAACGTTTCAATGGAAACGACAGGATTTTCTTTTGGGATACGACAATCACATTTCCGATCCACTAATCCTTCTTTACTGCATCCCTCACTCCCACACATTGACGAATTCACACAGAAATTCCGTCGCTATGAAATACAAGTACTATGTGTTCTAAGACATTTCCTTCTAAATCGAGTATCGTTTCTATGGAAACGACAGGATTTTCTTTTGGGATACGACAATCACATTTCCGATCCACTAATCCTTCTTTACTGCATCCTTCACTCCCAAACATTCACGAATTCACACGGAAATTGCGTCGCTATGAAATACTATGTGTTCTAAGACATTTCCTTCTAAATCGAGTAACGTTTCTATGGAAACGACAGGATTTTCTTTTGGGATAAGACAATCTCATTTCCGATCCACTAATCCTTCTTTACTGCATCCCTCACTCCCACACATTGACGAATTCACACGGAAATTCCGTCGCTATGAAATACGAGTACTATGTGTTCTAAGACATTTCCTTCTAAATCGAGTAACGTTTTTATGGAAACGACAGGATTTTCTTTTGGGATACGACAATCACATTTCCGATCCACTAATCCTTCTTTACTGCATCCCTCACTCCCAAACATTGACGAATTCACACGGAAATTGCGTCGCTATGAAATACTATGTGTTCTAAGACATTTCCTTCTAAATCGAGTAACGTTTCTATGGAAACGACAGGATTTTCTTTTGGGATACGACAATCTCATTTCCGATCCACTAATCCTTCTTTACTGCATCCCTCACTCCCACACATTGACGAATTCACACGGAAATTCCGTCGCTATGAAATACGAGTACTATGTGTTCTAAGACATTTCCTTCTAAACCGAGTAACGTTTTTATGGAAACGACAGGATTTTCTTTTGGGATACGACAATCACATTTCCGATCCACTAATCCTTCTTTACTGCATCCCTCACTCCCAAACATTGACGAATTCACACGGAAATTGCGTCGCTATGAAATACTATGTGTTCTAAGACATTTCCTTCTAAATCGAGTAACGTATCTATGGAAACGACAGGATTTTCTTTTGGGATACGACAATCTCATTTCCGATCCACTAATCCTCCTTTTATGCATCCATCACTCCCAAATATTGACGAATTCACACGGAAATTGCGTCGCTATGAAATACTATGTGTTCAAAAACATTTCCTTCTAAATCGAGTAACGTTTCTATGGAAACGACAGGATTTTCTTTTGGGATACGACAATCACATTTCCGATCCACTAATCCTTCTTTACTCCATCCCTCACTCCCACACATTGACGTACTCACACGGAAATTGTGTCGCTATGAAATACGAGTACTATGTGTTCTAAGACATTTCCTTCTAAATCGAGTAACGTTTCTATGGAAACGACTGGATTTTCTTTTGGGATACGACAATCACATTTCCGATCCACTAATCCTTCTTTACTGCATCCCTCACTCCCAAACATTGACGAATTCACACGGAAATTGAGTCGCTATGAAATACCATGTGTTCTAAGACATTTCCTTCTAAATCGAGTAACGTATCTATGGAAACGACAGGATTTTCTTTTGGGATACGACAATCTCATTTCCGATCCACTAATCCTCCTTTTATGCATCCCTCACTCCCAAACATTGACGAATTCACACGGAAATTGCGTCGCTATGAAATACTATGTGTTCTAAGAAATTTCCATCTAAATCGAGTAACGTTTCTATGGAAACGACAGAATTTTCTTTTGGGATACGACAATCACATTTCCGATCCACTAATCCTTCTTTACTGCATCCCTCACTCCCAAACATTGACGAATTCACACGGAAATTGCGTCGCTATGAAATACTATTTGTTCTAAGACACTTCCTTCTAAATCGAGTAACGTTTCTATGGAAACGACAGGATTTTCTTTTGTAATTCGAGAATCTCATTTCGGTTCCACTAATCCTTCTTTACTGCATCCCTCACTCCCACACATTGACGAATTCACACGGAAATTCCGTCGCTATCAAATACGAGTACTATGTGTTTTAAGACATTTCCTTCTAAATCGAGTAACGTTTCTATGGAAACGACAGGATTTTCTTTTGGGATGCGACAATCACATTTCCGATCCACTAATCCTTCTTTACTGCATCCCTCACTCCCAAACATTGACGAATTCACACGGAAATTGCGTCGCTATGAAATACTATGTGTTCTAAGACATTTCCTTCTAAATCGAGTAACGTTTCTATGGAAACGACAGGATTTTCTTTTGGGATACGACAATCTCATTTCCGATCCACTAATCCTTCCTTACTCCATCCCTCACTCCCACACATTGACGAACTCACACGGAAATTGCGTCGCTATGAAATACGAGTACTATGTGTTCTAAGACATTTCCTTCTAAATCGAGTAACGTTTCTATGGAAACGACAGGATTTTCTTTTGGGATACGACAATCACATTTCCGATCCACTAATCCTTCTTTACTGCATCCCTCACTCACAAACATTGACGAATTCACACGGAAATTGCGTCGCTATGAAATACTATGTGTTCTAAGACATTTCCTTCTAAATCGAGTAACGTTTCTATGGAAACGACAGGATTTTCTTTTGGGATACGACAATCTCATTTCCGATAAACTAATCCTTCTTTACTCCATCCCTCACTCCCACACATTGACGTACTCACACGGAAACTGTGTCGCTATGAAATACGAGTACTATGTGTTCTAAGACATTTCCTTCTAAATCGAATAACGTTTCTATGGAAACGACAGGATTTTCTTTTGGGATACGACAATCACATTTCCGATCCACTAATCCTTCTTTACTGCATACCTCACTCCCACACATTGACGAATTCAAACGGAAATTCCATCGCTATGAAATACGAGTACTACGTGTTCTAAGACATTTCCTTCTAAATCGAGTAACCTTTCTATGGAACGACAGGATTTTCTTTTGGGATACGACAATCTCATTTCTGATCCACTAATCCTTCTTTACTGCGACCCTCACTCCCACACATTGACGAATTCACACGGAAATTCCGTTGCTATGAAATACGTGTACTATGTGTTCTAAGACATTTCCTTCTAAATCGAGTAACGTTTCTATGGAAACGACAGGATTTTCTTTTGGGATACGACAATCACATTTCCGATCCACTAATCCTTCTTTACTCCATCCCTCACTCCCACACATTGACGTGCTCACACGGAAATTGTGTCGCTATGAAATACGAGTACTATGTGTTGTAAGACATTTCCTACTAAATCGAGTAACGTTTCTATGGAAACGACAGGATTTTCTTTTGGAATACGACAATCACATTTCCGATCCACTAATCCTTCTTTACTGCATCCCTCACTCCCAAACATTGACGAATTCACACGGAAATTGCGTCGCTATGAAATACAATGTGTTCTAAGACATTTCCTTCTAAATCGAGTAACGTTTCTATGGAAACGACAGGATTTTCTTTTGGGATACGACAATCACACTTCCGATCCACTAATCCTTCTTTACTCCATCCCTCTTTCCCAAACATTGACGGATTCACACGGAAATTGCGTCGCTATGAAATACTATGTGTTCTAAGACATTTCCTTCTACATCGAGTAACGTTTCTATGGAAACGACAGGATTTTCTTTTGGGATACGACAATCTCATTTCCGATCCACTAATCCTTCTTTACTGCATCCCTCACTCCCACACATTGACGAATTCACACGGAAATTCCGTCGCTATGAAATACGAGTACTATGTGTTCTAAGACATTTCCTTCTAAATCGAGTAACGTTTTTATGGAAACGACAGGATTTTCTTTTGTGATACGACAATCACATTTCCGATCCACTAATCCTTCTTTACTGCATCCCTCACTCCCAAACATTGACGAATTCACACGGAAATTGCGTCGCTATGAAATACTATGTGTTCTAAGACATTTCCTTCTAAATCGAGTAACGTATCTATGGAAACGACAGGATTTTCTTTTGGGATACGACAATCTCATTTCCGATCCACTAATCCTCCTTTTATGCATCCCTCACTCCCAAACATTGACGAATTCACACGGAAATTGCGTCGCTATGAAATACTATGTGTTCTAAGAAATTTCCTTCTAAATCGAGTAACGTTTCTATGGAAACGACAGGATTTTCTTTTGGGATACGACTATCACATTTCCGATCCACTAATCCTTCTTTACTGCATCCCTCACTCCCAAACATTGACGAATTCACACGGAAATTGCGTCGCTATGAAGCACTATGTGTTCTAAGACATTTCCTTCTAAATCGAGTAACGTTTCTATGGAAACGACAGGATTTTCTTTTGGGATACGAGAATCACCATTCCGATCCACTAATCCTTCTTTACTGCATCCCTCACTCCCTAACATTGACGAATTCACACGGAAATTCCGTCGCTATGAAATACGAATACTATGTGTTCTAAGACATTTCCTTCTAAATCGAGTAACGTTTCTATGGAAACGACAGGATTTTCTTTTGGGATACGACAATGACATTTCCGATCCACTAATCCTTCTTTACTGCATCCCTCACTCCCAAACATTGACGAATTCACACGGAAATTGCGTCGCTATGAAATACTATTTGTTCTAAGACATTTCCTTCTAAATCGAGTAACGTTTCTATGGAAACGACAGGATTTTCTTTTGGGATACGACAATCTCATTTCGGTTCCACTAATCCTTCTTTACTGCATCCCTCACTCCCACGCATTGACGAATTCACACGGAAATTCCGTCGCTATGAAATACGAGTACTATGTGTTCTAAGACATTTCCTTCTAAATCGAGTAACGTTTCTATGGAAACGACAGGATTTTCTTTTGTAATGCGACAATCACATTTCCTATCCACTAATCCTTCTTTACTGCATCCCTCACTCCCAAACATTGACGAATTCACACGGAAATTGCGTCGCTATGAAATTCTATGTGTTCTAAGACATTTCCTTCTAAATCGAGTAACGTTTATATGGAAACGACAGGATTTTCTTTTGGGATACGACAATTTCATTTCCGATCCACTAATCCTTCTTTACTGCATCCCTCACTCCCACACATTGACGAATTCACACGGAAATTCCATCGCTATGAAATACGAGTAATATGTGTTCTAAGACATTTCCTTCTAAATCGAGTAACGTTTCTATGGAAACGACAGGATTTTCTTTTGGGATACGACAATCACATTTCCGATCCACTAATCCTTATTTACTGCATCCCTCACTCCCAAACATTGACGAATTCACACGGAAATTGCGTCGCTATGAAATACTATGTCTTCTAAGACATTTCCTTCTAAATCGAGTAACGTTTCTATGAAACGACAGGATTTTCTTTTGGGATACGACAATCTCATTTCCGATCCACTAATCCTTCTTTACTCCATCCCTCACTCCCACACATTGACGAACTCACACGGAAATTGCGTCGCTATGAAATACGAGTACTATGTGTTCTAAGATATTTCCTTCTAAATCGAGAAACATTTCTATGGAAACGACAGGATTTTCTTTTGGGATACGACAATCACATTTCCGATCCACTAATCCTTCGTTACTGCATCCCTCACTCCCAAACATTGACGTTCTCACACGGAAATTGCGTCGCTATGAAATACTAAGTGTTCTAAGACATTTCCTTCTAAATCGAGTAACGTATCTATGGAAACGACAGGATTTTCTTTTGGGATACGACAATCTCATTTCCGATCCACTAATCCTCCTTTTATGCATCCCTCACTCCCAAACATTGACGAATTCACACGGAAATTGCGTCGCTATGAAATACTATGTGTTCTAAGAAGTTTCCTTCTAAATCGAGTAACGTTTCTATGTAAACGACAGGATTTTCTTTTGGGATACGACAATCACATTTCCGATCCACTAATCCTTCTTTACTGCATCCCTCACTCCCAAACATTGACGAATTCACACGGAAATTGCGTCGCTATGAAATACTATGTGTTCTAAGACATTTCCTTCTAAATCGAGTAACGTTTCTATGGAAACGACAGGATTTTCTTTTGGGATACGAGAATCACCTTTCCGATCCACTAACCCTTCTTTACTGCATCCCTCACTCCCTCACATTGACGAATTCACACGGAAATTCCGTCGCTATGAAATACGAATACTATGTGTTCTAAGACATTACCTTCTAAATCGAGTAACGTTTCTATGGAAACGAAAGGATTTTCTTTTGGGATACGACAATCACATTTCCGATCCACTAATCCTTCTTTACTGCATCCCTCACTCCCAAACATTGACGAATTCACACGGAAATTGCGTCGCTATGAAATACTATTTGTTCTAAGACACTTCCTTCTAAATCGAGTAACGTTTCTATGGAAACGACAGGATTTTCTTTTGGGATACGACAATGTCATTTCGGTTCCACTAATCCTTCTTTACTGCATCCCTCACTCCCACACATTGACGAATTCACACGGAAATTCCGTCGCTATGAAATACGAGTACTATGTGTATTAAGACATTTCCTTCTAAATCGAGTAACGTTTCTATGGAAACGACAGGATTTTCTTTTGGGATGCGACAATCACATTTCCGATCCACTAATCCTTCTTTACTGCATCCCTCACTCCCAAACATTGACGCATTCACACGGAAATTGCGTCGCTATGAAATTCTATGTGTTCTAAGACATTTCCTTCTAAATCGAGTAACGTTTCTATGGAAACGACAGGATTTTCTTTTGGGATACGACAATCTCATTTCCGATCCACAAATTCTTCTTTACTGCATCCCTCACTCCCACACATTGACGAATTCACACGGAAATTCCGTCGCTATGAAATACGAGTAATATGTGTTCTAAGACATTTCCTTCTAAATCGAGTAACGTTTCTATGGAAACGACAGGATTTTCTTTTGGGATACGACAATGACATTTCCGATCCACTAATCCTTCTTTACTGCATCCCTCACTCCCAAACATTGACGAATTCACACGGAAATTGCGTCGCTATGAAGCACTATGTGTTCTAAGACATTTCCTTCTAAATCGAGTAACGTTTCTATGGAAACGACAGGATTTTCTTTTGGGATACGAGAATCACCATTCCGATCCACTAATCCTTCTTTACTGCATCCCTCACTCCCTAACATTGACGAATTCACACGGAAATTCCGTCGCTATGAAATACGAATACTATGTGTTCTAAGACATTTCCTTCTAAATCGAGTAACGTTTCTATGGAAACGACAGGATTTTCTTTTGGGATACGACAATGACATTTCCGATCCACTAATCCTTCTTTACTGCATCCCTCACTCCCAAACATTGACGAATTCACACGGAAATTGCGTCGCTATGAAATACTATTTGTTCTAAGACATTTCCTTCTAAATCGAGTAACGTTTCTATGGAAACGACAGGATTTTCTTTTGGGATACGACAATCTCATTTCGGTTCCACTAATCCTTCTTTACTGCATCCCTCACTCCCACGCATTGACGAATTCACACGGAAATTCCGTCGCTATGAAATACGAGTACTATGTGTTCTAAGACATTTCCTTCTAAATCGAGTAACGTTTCTATGGAAACGACAGGATTTTCTTTTGTAATGCGACAATCACATTTCCTATCCACTAATCCTTCTTTACTGCATCCCTCACTCCCAAACATTGACGAATTCACACGGAAATTGCGTCGCTATGAAATTCTATGTGTTCTAAGACATTTCCTTCTAAATCGAGTAACGTTTATATGGAAACGACAGGATTTTCTTTTGGGATACGACAATTTCATTTCCGATCCACTAATCCTTCTTTACTGCATCCCTCACTCCCACACATTGACGAATTCACACGGAAATTCCATCGCTATGAAATACGAGTAATATGTGTTCTAAGACATTTCCTTCTAAATCGAGTAACGTTTCTATGGAAACGACAGGATTTTCTTTTGGGATACGACAATCACATTTCCGATCCACTAATCCTTATTTACTGCATCCCTCACTCCCAAACATTGACGAATTCACACGGAAATTGCGTCGCTATGAAATACTATGTCTTCTAAGACATTTCCTTCTAAATCGAGTAACGTTTCTATGAAACGACAGGATTTTCTTTTGGGATACGACAATCTCATTTCCGATCCACTAATCCTTCTTTACTCCATCCCTCACTCCCACACATTGACGAACTCACACGGAAATTGCGTCGCTATGAAATACGAGTACTATGTGTTCTAAGATATTTCCTTCTAAATCGAGAAACATTTCTATGGAAACGACAGGATTTTCTTTTGGGATACGACAATCACATTTCCGATCCACTAATCCTTCGTTACTGCATCCCTCACTCCCAAACATTGACGTTCTCACACGGAAATTGCGTCGCTATGAAATACTAAGTGTTCTAAGACATTTCCTTCTAAATCGAGTAACGTATCTATGGAAACGACAGGATTTTCTTTTGGGATACGACAATCTCATTTCCGATCCACTAATCCTCCTTTTATGCATCCCTCACTCCCAAACATTGACGAATTCACACGGAAATTGCGTCGCTATGAAATACTATGTGTTCTAAGAAGTTTCCTTCTAAATCGAGTAACGTTTCTATGTAAACGACAGGATTTTCTTTTGGGATACGACAATCACATTTCCGATCCACTAATCCTTCTTTACTGCATCCCTCACTCCCAAACATTGACGAATTCACACGGAAATTGCGTCGCTATGAAATACTATGTGTTCTAAGACATTTCCTTCTAAATCGAGTAACGTTTCTATGGAAACGACAGGATTTTCTTTTGGGATACGAGAATCACCTTTCCGATCCACTAACCCTTCTTTACTGCATCCCTCACTCCCTCACATTGACGAATTCACACGGAAATTCCGTCGCTATGAAATACGAATACTATGTGTTCTAAGACATTACCTTCTAAATCGAGTAACGTTTCTATGGAAACGAAAGGATTTTCTTTTGGGATACGACAATCACATTTCCGATCCACTAATCCTTCTTTACTGCATCCCTCACTCCCAAACATTGACGAATTCACACGGAAATTGCGTCGCTATGAAATACTATTTGTTCTAAGACACTTCCTTCTAAATCGAGTAACGTTTCTATGGAAACGACAGGATTTTCTTTTGGGATACGACAATGTCATTTCGGTTCCACTAATCCTTCTTTACTGCATCCCTCACTCCCACACATTGACGAATTCACACGGAAATTCCGTCGCTATGAAATACGAGTACTATGTGTATTAAGACATTTCCTTCTAAATCGAGTAACGTTTCTATGGAAACGACAGGATTTTCTTTTGGGATGCGACAATCACATTTCCGATCCACTAATCCTTCTTTACTGCATCCCTCACTCCCAAACATTGACGCATTCACACGGAAATTGCGTCGCTATGAAATTCTATGTGTTCTAAGACATTTCCTTCTAAATCGAGTAACGTTTCTATGGAAACGACAGGATTTTCTTTTGGGATACGACAATCTCATTTCCGATCCACAAATTCTTCTTTACTGCATCCCTCACTCCCACACATTGACGAATTCACACGGAAATTCCGTCGCTATGAAATACGAGTAATATGTGTTCTAAGACATTTCCTTCTAAATCGAGTAACGTTTCTATGGAAACGACAGGATTTTCTTTTGGGATACGACAATCACATTTCCGATCCACTAATCCTTCTTTACTGCATCCATCACTCCCAAACATTGACGAATTCACACGGAAATTGCGTCGCTATGAAATACTATGTCTTCTAAGACATTTCCTTCTAAATCGAGTAACGTTTCTATGGAAACGACAGGATTTTCTTTTGGGATACGACAATCTCATTTCCGATCCACTAATCCTTCCTTACTCCATTTCTCACTCCCACACATTGACGAACTCACACGGAAATTGCGTCGCTATGAAATACGAGTACTATGTGTTCTAAGACATTTCCTTCTAAATCGAGTAACGTTTCTATGGAAACGACAGGATTTTCTTTTGGGATACGACAATCACATTTCCGATCCACTAATCCTTCTTTACTGCATCCCTCACTCCCAAACATTGACGAATTCACACGGAAATTGCGTCGCTATGAAATACTATGTGTTCTAAGACATTTCCTTCTAAATCGAGTAACGTTTCTATGGAAACGACAGGATTTTCTTTTGGGATACGACAATCTCATTTCCGATCCACTAATCCTTCTTTACTCCATCCCTCACTCCCACACATTGACGTACTCACACGGAAACTGTGTCGCTATGAAATACGAGTACTATGTGTTCTAAGACATTTCCTTCTAAATCGAATAACGTTTCTATGGAAACGACAGGATTTTCTTTTGGGATACGACAATCACATTTCCGATCCACTAATCCTTCTTTACTGCATACCTCACTCCCACACATTGACGAATTCACACGGAAATTCCATCGCTATGAAATACGAGTACTACGTGTTCTAAGACATTTCCTTCTAAATCGAGTAACCTTTCTATGGAACGACAGGATTTTCTTTTGGGATACGACAATCTCATTTCTGATCCACTAATCCTTCTTTACTGCGACCCTCACTCCCACACATTGACGAATTCACACGGAAATTCCGTTGCTATGAAATACGAGTACTATGTGTTCTAAGACATTTCCTTCTAAATCGAGTAACGTTTCTATGGAAACGACAGGATTTTCTTTTATGATACGACAATCACATTACCGATCCACTAATCCTTCTTTACTCCATCCCTCACTCCCACACATTGACGTGCTCACACGGAAATTGTGTCGCTATGAAATACGAGTACTATGTGTTGTAAGACATTTCCTACTAAATCGAGTAACGTTTCTATGGAAACGACAGGATTTTCTTTTGGAATACGACAATCACATTTCCGATCCACTAATCCTTCTTTACTGCATCCCTCACTCCCAAACATTGACGAATTCACACGGAAATTGAGTCGCTATGAAATACTAAGTGTTCTAAGACATTTCCTTCTAAATCGAGTAACGTATCTATGGAAACGACAGGATTTTCTTTTGGGATACGACAATCTCATTTCCGATCCACTAATCCTCCATTTATGCATCCCTCACTCCCAAACATTGACGAATTCACACGGAAATTGCGTCGCTATGAAATACTATGTGTTCTAAGAAATTTCCTTCTAAATCGAGTAACGTTTCTATTGAAACGACAGGATTTTCTTTTGGGATACGACAATCACATTTCCGATCCACTAATCCTTCTTTACTGCGTCCCTCACTCCCAAACATTGACGAATTCACACGGAAATTGCGTCGCTATGAAATACTATGTGTTCTAAGACATTTCCTTCTAAATCGAGTAACGTTTCTATGGAAACGACAGGATTTTCTTTTGGGATACGAGAATCACCTTTCCGATCCACTAATCCTTCTTTACTGCATCCCTCACTCCCTCACATTGACGAATTCACACGGAAATTCCGTCGCTATGAAATACGAATACTATGTGTTCTAAGACATTTCCTTCTAAATCGAGTAACGTTTCTATGGAAACGACAGGATTTTCTTTTGGGATACGACAATCACATTTCCGATCCACTAATCCTTCTTTACTGCATCCCTCACTCCCAAACATTGACGAATTCACACGGAAATTGCGTCGCTATGAAATACTATTTGTTCTAAGACACTTCCTTCTAAATCGAGTAACGTTTCTATGGAAACGACAGGATTTTCTTTTGGGATACGACAATGTCATTTCGGTTCCACTAATCCTTCTTTACTGCATCCCTCACTCCCACACATTGACGAATTCACACGGAAATTCCGTCGCTATGAAATACGAGTACTATGTGTTTTAAGACATTTCCTTCTAAATCGAGTAACGTTTCTATGGAAACGACAGGATTTTCTTTTGGGATGCGACAATCACATTTCCGATCCACTAATCCTTCTTTACTGCATCCCTCACTCCCAAACATTGACGCATTCACACGGAAATTGCGTCGCTATGAAATTCTATGTGTTCTAAGACATTTCCTTCTAAATCGAGTAACGTTTCTATGGAAACGACAGGATTTTCTTTTGGGATACGACAATCTCATTTCCGATCCACTAATCCTTCTTTACTGCATCCCTCACTCCCACACATTGACGAATTCACACGGAAATTCCGTCGCTATGAAATACGAGTAATATGTGTTCTAAGACATTTCCTTCTAAATCGAGTAACGTTTCTATGGAAACGACAGGATTTTCTTTTGGGATACGACAATCTCATTTCCGATCCACTAATCCTTCTTTACTGCATCCCTCACTCCCAAACATTGACGAATTCACACGGAAATTGCGTCGCTATGAAATACTATGTCTTCTAAGACATTTCCTTCTAAATCGAGTAACGTTTCTATGGAAACGACAGGATTTTCTTTTGGGATACGACAATCTCATTTACGATCCACTAATCCTTCCTTACTCCATCCCTCACTCCCACTCATTGACGAACTCACACGGAAATTGCGTCGCTATGAAATACGAGTACTATGTGTTCTAAGACATTTCCTTCTAAATCGAGTAACGTTTCTATGGAAACGACAGGATTTTCTTTTGGGATACGACAATCACATTTCCGATCCACTAATCCTTCTTTACTGCATCCCTTACTCCCAAACATTGACGAATTCACACGGAAATTGCGTCGCTATGAAATACTATGTGTTCTAAGACATTTCCTTCTAAATCGAGTAACGTTTCTATGGAAACGACAGGATTTTCTTTTGGGATACGACAATCTCATTTCCGATCCACTAATCCTTCTTTACTCCATCCCTCACTCCCACACATTGACGTACTCACACGGAAACTGAGTCGCTATGAAATACGAGTACTATGTGTTCTAAGACATTTCCTTCTAAATCGAATAACGTTTCTATGGAAACGACAGGATTTTCTTTTGGGATACGACAATCACATTTCCGATCCACTAATCCTTCTTTACTGCATCCCTCACTCCCACACATTGACGAATTCACACGGAAATTCCATCGCTATGAAATACGAGTACTACGTGTTCTAAGACATTTCCTTCTAAATCGAGTAACCTTTCTATGGAACGACAGGATTTTCTTTTGGGATACGACAATCTCATTTCTGATCCACTAATCCTTCTTTACTGCGACCCTCACTCCCACACATTGACGAATTCACACGGAAATTCCGTTGCTATGAAATACGAGTACTATGCGTTCTAAGACATTTCCTTCTAAATCGAGTAACGTTTCTATGGAAACGACAGGATTTTCTATTATGATACGACAATCACATTACCGATCCACTAATCCTTCTTTACTCCATCCCTCACTCCCACACATTGACGTGCTCACACGGAAATTGTGTCGCTATGAAATACGAGTAATATGTGTTGTAAGACATTTCCTACTAAATCGAGTAACGTTTCTATGGAAACGACAGGATTTTCTTTTGGAATACGACAATCACATTTCCGATTCACTAATCCTTCTTTACTGCATCCCTCACTCCCAAACATTGACGAATTCACACGGAAATTGCGTCGCTATGAAATACTATGTGTTCTAAAACATTTCCTTCTAAATCGAGTAACGTTTCTATGGAAACGACAGGATTTTCTTTTGTGATACGACAATCACATTTCCGATCCACTAATCCTTCTTTACTCCATCCCTCTTTCCCAAACATTGACGGATTCACACGGAAATTGCGTCGCTATGAAATACTATGTGTTCTAAGACATGTCCTTCTACATCGAGTAACGTTTCTATGGAAACGACTGGATTTTCTTTTGGGATACGACAATCACATTTCCGATCCACTAATCCTTCTTTACTGCATCCCTCACTCCCACACATTGACGAATTCACACAGAAATTCCGTCGCTATGAAATACAAGTACTATGTGTTCTAAGACATTTCCTTCTAAATCGAGTATCGTTTCTATGGAAACGACAGGATTTTCTTTTGGGATACGACAATCACATTTCCGATCCACTAATCCTTCTTTACTGCATCCTTCACTCCCAAACATTGACGAATTCACACGGAAATTGCGTCGCTATGAAATACTATGTGTTCTAAGACATTTCCTTCTAAATCGAGTAACGTTTCTATGGAAACGACAGGATTTTTTTTTGGGATAAGACAATCTCATTTCCGATCCACTAATCCTTCTTTACTGCATCCCTCACTCCCACACATTGACGAATTCACACGGAAATTCCGTCGCTATGAAATACGAGTACTATGTGTTCTAAGACATTTCCTTCTAAATCGAGTAACGTTTTTATGGAAACGACAGGATTTTCTTTTGGGATACGACAATCACATTTCTGATCCACTAATCCTTCTTTACTGCATCCCTCACTCCCAAACATTGACGAATTCACACGGAAATTGCGTCGCTATGAAATACTATGTGTTCTAAGACATTTCCTTCTAAATCGAGTAACGTTTCTATGGAAACGACAGGATTTTCTTTTGGGATACGACAATCTCATTTCCGATCCAATAATCCTTCTTTACTGCATCCCTCACTCCCACACATTGACGAATTCACACGGAAATTCCGTCGCTATGAAATACGAGTACTATGTGTTCTAAGACATTTCCTTCTAAATCGAGTAACGTTTTTATGGAAACGACAGGATTTTCTTTTGGGATACGACAATCACATTTCCGATCCACTAATCCTTCTTTACTGCATCCCTCACTCCCAAACATTGACGAATTCACACGGAAATTGCGTCGCTATGAAATACTATGTGTTCTAAGACATTTCCTTCTAAATCGAGTAACGTTTCTATGGAAACGACAGGATTTTCTTTTGGGATACGACAATCACATTTCCGATCCACTAATCCTTCTTTACTCCATCCCTCACTCCCACACATTGACGTACTCACACGGAAATTGTGTCGCTATGAAATACGAGTACTATGTGTTCTAAGACATTTCCATCTAAATCGAGTAACGTTTCTATGGAAACGACTGGATTTTCTTTTTTGATACGACAATCACATTTCCGATCCACTAATCCTTCTTTACTGCATCCCTCACTCCCAAACATTGACGAATTCACACGGAAATTGTGTCGCTATGAAATACTATGTGTTCTAAGACATTTCCTTCTAAATCGAGTAACGTATCTATGGAAGCGACAGGATTTTCTTTTGGGATACGACAATCTCATTTCCGATCCACTAATCCTCCTTTTATGCATCCCTCACACCCAAACATTGACGAATTCACACGGAAATTGCGTCGCTATGAAATACTATGTGTTCTAAGAAATTTCCTTCTAAATCGAGTAACGTTTCAATGGAAACGACAGGATTTTCTTTTGGGATACGACAATCACATTTCCGATCCACTAATCCTTCTTTACTGCATCCCTCACTCCCAAACATTGACGAATTCACACGGAAATTGCGTCGCTATGAAATACTATGTGTTCTAAGACATTTCCTTCTAAATCGAGTAACGTTTCTATGGAAACGACAGTATTTTCTTTTGGGATACGAGAATCACATTTCCGATCCACTAATCCTTCTTTACTGCATCCCTCACTCCCTAACATTGACGAATTCACACGGAAATTCCGTCGCTATGAAATACGAATACTATGTGTTCTAAGACATTTCCTTCTAAATCGAGTAACGTTTCTATGGAAACGACAGGATTTTCTTTTGGGATACGACAATCATATTTCCGATCCACTAATCCTTCTTTACTGCATCCCTCACTCCCAAACATTGACGAATTCACACGGAAATTGCGTCGCTATGAAATACTATTTGTTCTAAGACATTTCCTTCTAAATCGAGTAACGTTTCTATGGAAACGACAGGATTTTCTTTTGGGATACGACAATCTCATTTCGGTTCCACTAATCCTTCTTTACTGCATCCCTCACTCCCACACATTGACGAATTCACACGGAAATTCCGTCGCTATGAAATACGAGTACTATGTGTTCTAAGACATTTCCTTCTAAATCGAGTAACGTATCTATGGAAGCGACAGGATTTTCTTTTGGGATACGACAATCTCATTTCCGATCCACTAATCCTCCTTTTATGCATCCCTCACACCCAAACATTGACGAATTCACACGGAAATTGCGTCGCTATGAAATACTATGTGTTCTAAGAAATTTCCTTCTAAATCGAGTAACGATTCAATGGAAACGACAGGATTTTCTTTTGGGATACGACAATCACATTTCCGATCCACTAATCCTTCTTTACTGCATCCCTCACTCCCAAACATTGACGAATTCACACGGAAATTGAGTCGCTATGAAATACTATGTGTTCTAAGACATTTCCTTCTAAATCGAGTAACGTATCTATGGAAGCGACAGGATTTTCTTTTGGGATACGACAATCTCATTTCCGATCCACTAATCCTCCTTTTATGCATCCCTCACACCCAAACATTGACGAATTCACACGGAAATTGCGTCGCTATGAAATACTATGTGTTCTAAGAAATTTCCTTCTAAATCGAGTAACGTTTCAATGGAAACGACAGGATTTTCTTTTGGGATACGACAATCACATTTCCGATCCACTAATCCTTCTTTACTGCATCCCTCACTCCCAAACATTGACGAATTCACACGGAAATTGCGTCGCTATGAAATACTATGTGTTCTAAGACATTTCCTTCTAAATCGAGTAACGTTTCTATGGAAACGACAGTATTTTCTTTTGGGATACGAGAATCACCTCTCCGATCCACTAATCCTTCTTTACTGCATCCCTCACTCCCTAACATTGACGAATTCACACGGAAATTCCGTCGCTATGAAATACGAATACTATGTGTTCTAAGACATTTCCTTCTAAATCGAGTAACGTTTCTATGGGAACGACAGGATTTTCTTTTGGGATACGACAATCATATTTCCGATCCACTAATCCTTCTTTACTCCATCCCTCACTCCCAAACATTGACGAATTCACACGGAAATTGCGTCGCTATGAAATACTATTTGTTCTAAGACATTTCCTTCTAAATCGAGTAACGTTTCTATGGAAACGACAGGATTTTCTTTTGGGATACGACAATCTCATTTCGGTTCCACTAATCCTTCTTTACTGCATCCCTCACTCCCACACATTGACGAATTCACACGGAAATTCCGTCGCTATGAAATACGAGTACTATGTGTTCTAAGACATTTCCTTCTAAATCGAGTAACGTTTCTATGGAAACGACAGGATTTTCTTTTGGGATGCGACAATCACATTTCCGATCCACTAATCCTTCTTTACTGCTACCCTCACTCCCAAACATTGACGAATTCACACGGAAATTGCGTCGCTATGAAATTCTATGTGTTCTAAGACATTTCCTTCTAAATCGAGTAACGTATCTATGGAAACGACAGGATTTTCTTTTGGGATACGACAATCTCATTTCCGATCCACTAATCCTTCTTTACTGCATCCCTCACTCCCACACATTGACGAATTCACACGGAAATTCCGTCGCTATGAAATACGAGTAATATGTGTTCTAAGACATTTCCTTCTAAATCGAGTAACGTTTCTATGGAAACGACAGGATTTTCTTTTGGGATACGACAATCACATTTCCGATCCACTAATCCTTATTTACTGCATCCCTCACTCCCAAACATTGACGAATTCACACGGAAATTGCGTCGCTATGAAATACTATGTCTTCTAAGACATTTCCTTCTAAATCGAGTAACGTTTCTATGGAAACGACAGGATTTTCTTTTGGGATACGGCAATCTCATTTCCGATCCACTAATCCTTCTTTACTCCATCCCTCACTCCCACACATTGACGAACTCACACGGAAATTGCGTCGCTATGAAATACGAGTACTATGTGTTCTAAGACATTTCCTTCTAAATCGAGTAACGTTTCTATGGAAACGACAGGATTTTCTTTTGGGATACGACAATCACATTTCCGATCCACTAATCCTTCGTTACTGCATCCCTCACTCCCAAACATTGACGTTCTCACACGGAAATTGCGTCGCTATGAAATACTAAGTGTTCTAAGACATTTCCTTCTAAATCGAGTAACGTTTCTATGGAAACGACAGGATTTTCTTTTGGGATACGACAATCTCATTTCCGATCCACTAATCCTTCTTTACTGCATCCCTCACTCCCACACATTGACGAATTCACACGGAAATTCCGTCGCTATGCATTACGAGTACTATATGTTCTAAGACATTTCCTTCTAAATCGAGTAACGTTTCTATGGAAACGACAGGATTTTCTTTTGGGATACGACAATCACATTTCCGATCCACTAATCCTTCTTTACTGCATCCCTCACTCCCAAACATTGACGAATTCACACGGAAATTGCGTCGCTTTGAAATACTATGTGTTCTAAGACACTTCCTTCTAAATCGAGTAACGTTTCTATGGAAACGACAGGATTTACTTTTAGGATACGACAATCACATTTCCGATCCACTAATCCTTCTTTACTGCATCCGTCACTCCCAAACATTGACGAATTCACACGGAAACTTCGTCGCTATGAAATACTATTTGTTCTAAGACATTTCCTTCTAAATCGAGTAACGTTTCTATGGAAACGGCAGGATTTTCTTTTGGGATACGACAATCTCATTTCCGATCCACTAATCCTTCTTTACTGCATCCCTCACTCCCACACATTGACGAATTCACACGGAAATTCCGTCGCTATGAAATACGAGTACTATGTGTTCTAAGACATTTCCTTCTAAATCGAGTAACGTTTCTATGGAAACGACAGGATTTTCTTTTGGGATACGACAATCACATTTCCGATCCACTAATCCTTCTTTACTGCATCCCTCACTCCCAAACAGTGACGAATTCACACGGAAATTGCGTCGCTATGAAATGCTATGTGTTAGAAGACATTTCCTTCTAAATCGAGTAACGTTTCTATGGAAACGACAGGATTTTCTTTTGGGATACGACAATCTCATTTCGGTTCCACTAATCCTTCTTTACTGCATCCCTCACTCCCACACATTGACGAATTCACACGGAAATTCCGTCGCTATGAAATACGAGTACTATGTGTTCTAAGACAATTCCTTCTAAATCGAGTAACGTTTCTATGGAAACGACAGGATTTTCTTTTGGGATACAATAATCACATTTCCGATCCACTAATCCTTCTTTACTGCATCCCTCACTCCCACACATTGACGAATTCACACGGAAATTCCGTCGCTATGAAATACGAGTACTATGTGCTCTAAGACATTTCCTTCTAAATCGAGTAACGTTTCTATGAAAACGACAGGATTTTCTTTTGGGATACGACAATCACATTTCCGATCTTCTAATCCTACTTGACTGCATGCCTCACTCCCACACATTGACGAATTAACACGGAAATTGAGTCGCTATGAAATACGAGTACTATGTGTTCTAAGACATTTCCTTCTAAATCGAGTAACGTTTCTATGGAAACGACAGGATTTTCTTTTGGGATACGACAAACTCATTTCCGATCCACTAATCCTTCTTTACTGCATCCCTCACTCCCACACATTGACGAATTAACACGGAAATTGAGTCGCTATGAAATACGAGTACTATGTGTTCTAAGACATTTCCTTCTAAATCGAGTAACGTTTCTATGGAAACGACAGGGTTTTCTTTTGGGATACGACAATCTCATTTCCGATCCACTAATCCTTCTTTACTGCATCCCTGACTCCCACACATAGACGAATTCACACGGAAATTACGTCACTATGAAATACGAGTACTATGTGTTCTAAGACATTTCCTTCTAAATCGAGTAACGTTTCTATGGAGACGACAGGATTTTCTTTTGGGATACGACAATCTCATTTCCGATCCACTAATCCTTCTTTACTGCATCCCTCACTCCCACACACTGACGAATTCACACGGAAATTGCGTCGCTATGAAATACGAGTACTATGTTTTCTAAGACATTTCCTTCTAAATCGAGTAACGTTTCTATGGAAACGACAGGATTTTCTTCTGGGATACGACAATCTCATTTCCGATCCACTAACCCTTCTTTACTCCATCCCTCACTCCCACACATTGACGAACTCACACGGAAATTGCGTCGCTATGAAATACGAGTACTATGTGTTCTAAGACATTTCCCTCTAAATCGAGTAACGTTTCTATGGAAACGACAGGATTTTCTTTTGGGATACGACAATCACATTTCCGATCCACTAATCCTTCTTTACTGCATCCCTCACTCCCAAACATTGACGTACTCACACGGAAATTGCGTCGCTATGAAATACTATGTGTTCTAAGACATTTCCTTCTAAAACGAGTAACGTTTCTATGGAAACGACAGGATTTTCTTTTGGGATACGACAATCTCATTTCCGATCCACTAATCCTTCTTTACTGCATCCCTCACTCCCACACATTGACGAATTCACATGGAAATTCCGTCGCTATGAAATACGAGTACAATGTGTTCTAAGACATTTCCTTCCAAATCGAGTAACGTTTCTATGGAAACGACAGGATTTTCTTTTGGGATACGACAATCACATTTCCGATCCACTAATCCTTCTTTACTGCATCCCTCACTCCCAAACATTGACGAAATCACATGACAATTGCGTCGCTATGAAATACTATGTGGTAGAAGACATTTCCTTCTAAATCGAGTAACGTTTGTATGGAAACGACAGGATTTTCTTTTTGGATACAACAATCACATTTCCGATCCACTAATCCTTCTTTACTGCATCCCTCACTCCCAAACATTGACGAATTCACACGGAAACTTCGTCGCTATGAAATACTATTTGTTCTAAGACATATCCTTCTGAATCGAGTAACGTTTCTATGGAAACGACAGGATTTTCTTTTGGGATACGACAATCTCATTTCCGATCCACTAATCCTTCTTTACTGCATCCCTCACTCCCACACATTGACGAGTTCACACGGAAATTCTGTCGCTATGAAATACGAGTACTATGTGTTCTAAGACATTTCCTTCTAAATCGAGTAACGTTTCTATGGAAACGACAGGATTTTCTTTTGGGATACGACAATCACATTTCCGATCCACTAATCCTTCTTTGCTGCATCCCTCACTCCCAAACATTGACGAATTCACACGGAAATTGCGTCGCTATGAAATACTATGTGTTAGAAGACATTTCCTTCTAAATCGAGCAACGTTTCTATGGAGACGACAGGATTTTCTTTTGGGATACGACAATCTCATTTCCGATCCACTAATCCTTCTTTACTGCATCCCTCACTCCCACACATTGACGAATTCACACGGAAATTCCATCGCTATGAAATACGAGTACTATGTGTACTAAGACATTTCCTTCTAAATCAAGTAACGTTTCTATGGAAACGACAGGATTTTCTTTTGGGATACGACAATCTCATTTCCGATCCACTAATCCTTCTTTACTGCATCCCTCACTCCCACACATTGACGAATTCACACGGAAATTCCGTCGCTATGAAATACGAGTACTATGTGTTCTAAGACATTTCCTTCTAAATCGAGTAACGTTTCTATGGAAACGACAGGATTTTCTTTTGGGATACGACAATCACATTTCCGATCCACTAATCCTTCTTTACTGCATCCCTCACTCCCAAACATTGACGAATTCACACGGAAATTGCGTCGCTATGAAATGCTATGTGTTAGAAGACATTTCCTTCTAAATCGAGTAACGTTTCTATGGAAACGACAGGATTTTCTTTTGGGATACGACAATCTCATTTCCGATCCACTAATCCTTCTTTACTCCATCCCTCACTACCACACACTGACGAACTCACACGGAAATTGCGTCGCTATGGAATACGAGTACTATGTGTTCTAAGACATTTCCTCCTAAATCGAGTAACGTTTCTATGGAAATGACAGGATTTTCTTTTGGGATACGACAATCACATTTCCGATCCACTAATCCTTCTTTACTGCATCCCTCACTCCCAAACATTGACGTACTCACACGGAAATTGCGTCGCTATGAAATACTATGTGTTCTAAGACATTTCCTTCTAAATCGAGTAACGTTTCTATGGAAACGACAGGATTTTCTATTGGGATACGACAATCTCATTTCCGATCCACTAATCCTTCTTTACTGCATCCCTCACTCCCACACATTGACGAATTCACATGGAAATTCCGTCGCTATGAAATACGAGTACTATGTGTTCTAAGACATTTCCTTCTAAATCGAGTAACGTTTCTATGGAAACGACAGGATTTTCTTTTGGGATACAACAATCACATTTCCGATCCACTAATCCTTCTTTACTGCATCCCTCACTCCCAAACATTGACGAATTCACATGGAAATTGCGTCGCTATGAAATACTATATGTTAGAAGACATTTCCTTCTAAATCGAGTAACGTTTCTATGGAAACGACAGGATTTTCTTTTAGGATACAACAATCACATTTCCGATCCACTAATCCTTCTTTACTGCATCCCTCACTCCCACACATTGACGAATTCACACGGAAACTTCGTCGCTATGAAATACTATTTGTTCTAAGACATTTCCTTCTGAATCGAGTAACGTTTCTATGGAAACGACAGGATTTTCTTTTGGGATACGACAATCTCATTTCCGATCCACTAGTCCTTCTTTACTGCATCCCCCACTCCCACACATTGACGAATTCACACGGAAATTCCGTCGCTATGAAATACGAGTACTATGTGTTCTAAGACATTTCCTTCTAAATCGAGTAACGTTTCTATGGAAACGACAGGATTTTCTTTTGGGATACGACGATCACATTTCCGATCCACTAATCCTTCTTTGCTGCATCCCTCACTCCCAAACATTGACGAATTCACACGGAAATTGCGTCGCTATGAAATACTATGTGTTAGAAGACATTTCCTTCTAAATCAAGTAACGTTTCTATGGAAACGACAGGATTTTCTTTTGGGATACGACAATCTCATTTCCGACCCACTAATCCTTCTTTACTGCATCCCTCACTCCCACACATTGACGAATTAACACGGAAATTCCGTCGCTATGAAATACGAGTACTATGGGTACTAAGACATTTCCTTCTAAATCAAGTAACGTTGCTATGGAAACGACAGGATTTTCTTTTGGGATACGACAATCTCATTTCCGATCCACTAATCCTTCTTTACTACATCCCTCACTCCCACACATTGACGAATTCACACGGAAATTGCGTCGCTATGAAATACGAGTACTATGTGTTCCAATACATTTCCTTCAGAATCGAGTAACGTTTCTATGGAAACGACAGGATTTTCTTTTGGGATACGACAATCTCATTTCCGAGCCACTAATCCTTCTTTACTGCATCCCTCACTCCCACACATTGACGAATTCACACGGAAATTGCGTCGCTATGAAATACGAGTACTATGTGTTCTAAGACATTTCCTTCTAAATCGATTAACGTTTCTATGGAAACGACAGGATTTTCTTTTGGGATACGACAATCTCATTTCCGAACCACTAATCCTTCTTTACTGCATCCCTCACTCCCACACATTGACGAATTCACACGGAAATTGCGTCGCTATGAAATACGAGTACTATGTATTCTAAGACATTTCCTTCTAAATCGAGTAACGTTTCTATGGAAACGACAGGATTTTTTTTTTGGGATACGACAATCACATTTCCGATCCACTAATCCTACTTTACTGCATCCCTCACTAACACACAATGACGAATTCACACGGAAATTGCGTCGCTATGAATTACTGTGGGTTCTATGACCTCTCCTTCTAAATCTAGTAACGTTTCTATGGAAACGACAGGACATTTTTTTGGGATCCGACAATCTCATTTCCGATCCACTAATCCTTCTTTACTGCATCCCTCACTCCCAAACATTGACGAATTCACACGGAAATTGCGTCGCTATGAATTACTATGGGTTCTATGACTTCTCCTTCTAAATCGAGTAACGTTTCTATACAAACGACAGGATTTTCTTTTGGGATACGACAATCTCATTTCCGATCCACTAATCCTTCTTTGCTGCACCCCTCACTCCCACACATTGACGAATTCACACGGAAATTGTGTCGCTATGAAATACGAGTACTATGTGTTCTAAGACATTTCCTTCTAAATCGAGTAACGTTTCTATGGAAACGACAGGATTTTCTTTTAAAATACGACAATCTCATTTCCGATCCACTAATCCTTCTTTACTGCATCCCTCACTCCCACACAATGTCGAATTCACACGGAAATTGCGTCGCTATGAAATACGAGTACTATGTGTTCTAAGACATTTGCTCCTAAATCGAGTAACGTTTCTATGGAAACGACAGGATTTTCTTTTGAGATACGACAATCTCATTTCCGATCCACTAATCCTTCTTTACTGCATCCCTCACTCCCACACATTGACGAATTCACACGGAAATTGCGTCGCTATATAATACAAGTACTATGTGTTGTAAGACATTTGCTTCTAAATCGAGTAACGTTTCTATGGAAACGACAGGATTTTCTTTTGGGAAACGACAATCTCATTTCCGATCCACTAATCCTTCTTTACTGCATCCCTCACTCCCACACATTGACGAATTCACACGGAAATTGCGTCGCTATGAAATACGAGTACTATGTGTTCTAGGACATTTCCTTCTAAATCGAGTAACGTTTCTATGGAAACGACAGGATTTTCTTTTGCGATACGACAATCTCATTTCCGATCCACTAATCCTGCTTTACTGCATCCCTCACTCCCACACATTGACGAATTCACACAGAAATTGCGTCGCTATGAAATACGAGTACTATGTGTTCTAAGTCATTTCCTTCTAAATCGAGTAACGTTTCTATGGAAACGACAGGATTTTCTTTTGGGATACGACAATCTCATTTCCGATCCACTAATCTTTCTTTACTGCATCCCTCACTCCCACACATTGACGAATTCACACGGAAATTGCGTCGCTATGAAATACGAGTACAATGTGTTCTAAGACATTTCCTTCTAAATCGAGTAACGTTTCTATGGAACCGACAGGATTTTCTTTTGGAATACGACAATCACATTTCCGATCCACTAATCCTACTTTACTGCATCCCTCACTCCCACACATTGACGAATTCACACGGAAATTGCGTCGCTATGAAATACGAGTACTATGTGTTCTAAGACATTTCCTTCTAAATCGAGTAACGTTTCTATGAAAACGACAGGATTTTCTTCTGGGATACGACAATCTCATTTCCGATCCACTAATCCTTCTTTACTGCATCCCTCACTCCCACACATTGACGAATTCACACGGAAATTGCGTCGCTATTAAAAAACGAGTACTATGTATTTTAAGACATTTCCTTCTAAATCGAGTAACGTTTCCATGGAAACGACAGGATTTTCTTTTGAGATACGACAATATCATTTCCGATCCACTAATCCTTCTTTACTGCATCCCTCACTCCCACACATTGACGAATTCACACGGAAATTGCGTCGCTATGAAATACGAGTACTATGTATTATAAGACATTTCCTTCTAAATCGAGTAACGTTTCTATGGAAACGACAGGATTTTCTTTTGGGATACGACAATCACATTTCTGATCCACTAATCCTTCTTTACTGCATTCCTCACTCCCACACATTGACGAATTCACACGGAAATTGCGTCGCTATGAAATACGAGTACTATGTGTTCTAAGACTTTTCCTTCTAAATCGAGTAACGTTTCTATGGAAACGACAGGATTTTCTTTTGGGATACGACAATCTCATTTCCGATCCACTAATCCTTCTTTACTGCATCCCTCACTCCCACACATTGACGAATTCACACGGAAATTGCGTCGCTATATAATACAAGTACTATGTGTTGTAAGACATTTGCTTCTAAATCGAGTAACGTTTCTATGGAAACGACAGGATTTTCTTTTGGGAAACGACAATCTCATTTCCGATCCACTAATCCTTCTTTACTGCATCCCTCACTCCCACACATTGACGAATTCACACGGAAATTGCGTCGCTATGAAATACGAGTACTATGTGTTCTAGGACATTTCCTTCTAAATCGAGTAACGTTTCTATGGAAACGACAGGATTTTCTTTTGCGATACGACAATCTCATTTCCGATCCACTAATCCTGCTTTACTGCATCCCTCACTCCCACACATTGACGAATTCACACAGAAATTGCGTCGCTATGAAATACGAGTACTATGTGTTCTAAGTCATTTCCTTCTAAATCGAGTAACGTTTCTATGGAAACGACAGGATTTTCTTTTGGGATACGACAATCTCATTTCCGATCCACTAATCTTTCTTTACTGCATCCCTCACTCCCACACATTGACGAATTCACACGGAAATTGCGTCGCTATGAAATACGAGTACAATGTGTTCTAAGACATTTCCTTCTAAATCGAGTAACGTTTCTATGGAACCGACAGGATTTTCTTTTGGAATACGACAATCACATTTCCGATCCACTAATCCTACTTTACTGCATCCCTCACTCCCACACATTGACGAATTCACACGGAAATTGCGTCGCTATGAAATACGAGTACTATGTGTTCTAAGACATTTCCTTCTAAATCGAGTAACGTTTCTATGAAAACGACAGGATTTTCTTCTGGGATACGACAATCTCATTTCCGATCCACTAATCCTTCTTTACTGCATCCCTCACTCCCACACATTGACGAATTCACACGGAAATTGCGTCGCTATTAAAAAACGAGTACTATGTATTTTAAGACATTTCCTTCTAAATCGAGTAACGTTTCCATGGAAACGACAGGATTTTCTTTTGAGATACGACAATATCATTTCCGATCCACTAATCCTTCTTTACTGCATCCCTCACTCCCACACATTGACGAATTCACACGGAAATTGCGTCGCTATGAAATACGAGTACTATGTATTATAAGACATTTCCTTCTAAATCGAGTAACGTTTCTATGGAAACGACAGGATTTTCTTTTGGGATACGACAATCACATTTCTGATCCACTAATCCTTCTTTACTGCATTCCTCACTCCCACACATTGACGAATTCACACGGAAATTGCGTCGCTATGAAATACGAGTACTATGTGTTCTAAGACTTTTCCTTCTAAATCGAGTAACGTTTCTATGGAAACGACAGGATTTTCTTTTGGGATACGACAATCTCATTTCCGATCCACTAATCCTTCTTTACTGCATCCCTCACTCCCACACATTGACGAATTCACACGGAAACTTCGTCGCTATGAAATACTATTTGTTCTAAGACATTTCCTTCTGAATCGAGTAACGTTTCTATGGAAACGACAGGATTTTCTTTTGGGATACGACAATCTCATTTCCGATCCACTAGTCCTTCTTTACTGCATCCCCCACTCCCACACATTGACGAATTCACACGGAAATTCCGTCGCTATGAAATACGAGTACTATGTGTTCTAAGACATCTCCTTCTAAATCGAGTAACGTTTCTATGGAAACGACAGGATTTTCTTTTGGGATACGACGATCACATTTCCGATCCACTAATCCTTCTTTGCTGCATCCCTCACTCCCAAACATTGACGAATTCACACGGAAATTGCGTCGCTATGAAATACTATGTGTTAGAAGACATTTCCTTCTAAATCAAGTAACGTTTCTATGGAAACGACAGGATTTTCTTTTGGGATACGACAATCTCATTTCCGACCCACTAATCCTTCTTTACTGCATCCCTCACTCCCAAACATTGACGAATTCACACGGAAATTGCGTCGCTATGAAATACTATGTGTTAGAAGACATTTCCTTCTAAATCAAGTAACGTTTCTATGGAAACGACAGGATTTTCTTTTGGGATACGACAATCTCATTTCCAATCCACTAATCCTTCTTTACTACATCCCTCACTCCCACACATTGACGAATTCACACGGAAATTGCGTCGCTATGAAATACGAGTACTATGTGTTCCAATACATTTCCTTCAGAATCGAGTAACGTTTCTATGGAAACGACAGGATTTTCTTTTGGGATACGACAATCTCATTTCCGATCCACTAATCCTTCTTTACTGCATCCCTCACTCCCACACATTGACGAATTCACACGGAAATTGCGTCGCTATGAAATACGAGTACTATGTGTTCTAAGACATTTCCTTCTAAATCGATTAACGTTTCTATGGAAACGACAGGATTTTCTTTTGGGATACGACAATCTCATTTCCGAACCACTAATCCTTCTTTACTGCATCCCTCACTCCCACACATTGACGAATTCACACGGAAATTTCGTCGCTATGAAATACGAGTACTATGTATTCTAAGACATTTCCTTCTAAATCGAGTAACGTTTCTATGGAAACGACAGGATTTTTTTTTGGGATACGACAATCACATTTCCGATCCACTAATCCTACTTTACTGCATCCCTCACTAACACACAATGACGAATTCACACGGAAATTGCGTCGCTATGAATTACTGTGGGTTCTATGACCTCTCCTTCTAAATCTAGTAACGTTTCTATGGAAACGACAGGACATTTTTTTGGGATCCGACAATCTCATTTCCGATCCACTAATCCTTCATTACTGCATCCCTCACTCCCAAACATTGACGAATTCACACGGAAATTGCGTCGCTATGAATTACTATGGGTTCTATGACTTCTCCTTCTAAATCGAGTAACGTTTCTATACAAACGACAGGATTTTCTTTTGGGATACGACAATCTCATTTCCGATCCACTAATCCTTCTTTGCTGCACCCCTCACTCCCACACATTGACGAATTCACACGGAAATTGTGTCGCTATGAAATACGAGTACTATGTGTTCTAAGACATTTCCTTCTAAATCGAGTAACGTTTCTATGGAAACGACAGGATTTTCTTTTGAAATACGACAATCTCATTTCCGATCCACTAATCCTTCTTTACTGCATCCCTCACTCCCACACAATGTCGAATTCACACGGAAATTGCGTCGCTATGAAATACGAGTACTATGTGTTCTAAGACATTTGCTTCTAAATCGAGTAACGTTTCTATGGAAACGACAGGATTTTCTTTTGAGATACGACAATCTCATTTCCGATCCACTAATCCTTCTTTACTGCATCCCTCACTCCCACACATTGACGAATTCACACGGAAATTGCGTCGCTATATAATACAAGTACTATGTGTTGTAAGACATTTGCTTCTAAATCGAGTAACGTTTCTATGGAAACGACAGGATTTTCTTTTGGGAAACGACAATCTCATTTCCGATCCACTAATCCTTCTTTACTGCATCCCTCACTCCCACACATTGACGAATTCACACGGAAATTGCGTCGCTATGAAATACGAGTACTATGTGTTCTAGGACATTTCCTTCTAAATCGAGTAACGTTTCTATGGAAACGACAGGATTTTCTTTTGGGATACGACAATCTCATTTCCGATCCACTAATCCTGCTTTACTGCATCCCTCACTCCCACACATTGACGAATTCACACAGAAATTGCATCGCTATGAAATACGAGTACTATGTGTTCTAAGACATTTCCTTCTAAATCGAGTAACGTTTCTATGGAAACGACAGGATTTTCTTTTGGGATACGACAATCTCATTTCCGATCCACTAATCCTTCTTTACTGCATCCCTCACTCCCACACATTGACGAATTCACACGGAAATTGCGTCGCTATGAAATACGAGTACTATGTATTATAAGACATTTCCTTCTAAATCGAGTAACGTTTCTATGGAAACGACAGGATTTTCTTTTGGGATACGACAATCACATTTCTGATCCACTAATCCTTCTTTACTGCATTCCTCACTCCCACACATTGACGAATTCACACGGAAATTGCGTCGCTATGAAATACGAGTACTATGTGTTCTAAGACTTTTCCTTCTAAATCGAGTAACGTTTCTATGGAAACGACAGGATTTTCTTTTGGGATACGACAATCTCATTTCCGATCCACTAATCCTTCTTTACTGCATCCCTCACTCCCACACATTGACGAATTCACACGGAAACTTCGTCGCTATGAAATACTATTTGTTCTAAGACATTTCCTTCTGAATCGAGTAACGTTTCTATGGAAACGACAGGATTTTCTTTTGGGATACGACAATCTCATTTCCGATCCACTAGTCCTTCTTTACTGCATCCCCCACTCCCACACATTGACGAATTCACACGGAAATTCCGTCGCTATGAAATACGAGTACTATGTGTTCTAAGACATTTCCTTCTAAATCGAGTAACGTTTCTATGGAAACGACAGGATTTTCTTTTGGGATACGACGATCACATTTCCGATCCACTAATCCTTCTTTGCTGCATCCCTCACTCCCAAACATTGACGAATTCACACGGAAATTGCGTCGCTATGAAATACTATGTGTTAGAAGACATTTCCTTCTAAATCAAGTAACGTTTCTATGGAAACGACAGGATTTTCTTTTGGGATACGACAATCTCATTTCCGACCCACTAATCCTTCTTTACTGCATCCCTCACTCCCAAACATTGACGAATTCACACGGAAATTGCGTCGCTATGAAATACTATGTGTTAGAAGACATTTCCTTCTAAATCAAGTAACGTTTCTATGGAAACGACAGGATTTTCTTTTGGGATACGACAATCTCATTTCCAATCCACTAATCCTTCTTTACTACATCCCTCACTCCCACACATTGACGAATTCACACGGAAATTGCGTCGCTATGAAATACGAGTACTATGTGTTCCAATACATTTCCTTCAGAATCGAGTAACGTTTCTATGGAAACGACAGGATTTTCTTTTGGGATACGACAATCTCATTTCCGATCCACTAATCCTTCTTTACTGCATCCCTCACTCCCACACATTGACGAATTCACACGGAAATTGCGTCGCTATGAAATACGAGTACTATGTGTTCTAAGACATTTCCTTCTAAATCGATTAACGTTTCTATGGAGACGACAGGATTTTCTTTTGGGATACGACAATCTCATTTCCGAACCACTAATCCTTCTTTACTGCATCCCTCACTCCCACACATTGACGAATTCACACGGAAATTTCGTCGCTATGAAATACGAGTACTATGTATTCTAAGACATTTCCTTCTAAATCGAGTAACGTTTCTATGGAAACGACAGGATTTTTTTTTGGGATACGACAATCACATTTCCGATCCACTAATCCTACTTTACTGCATCCCTCACTAACACACAATGACGATTTCACACGGAAATTGCGTCGCTATGAATTACTGTGGGTTCTATGACCTCTCCTTCTAAATCTAGTAACGTTTCTATGGAAACGACAGGACATTTTTTTGGGATCCGACAATCTCATTTCCGATCCACTAATCCTTCTTTACTGCATCCCTCACTCCCAAACATTGACGAATTCACACGGAAATTGCGTCGCTATGAATTACTATGGGTTCTATGACTTCTCCTTCTAAATCGAGTAACGTTTCTATACAAACGACAGGATTTTCTTTTGGGATACGACAATCTCATTTCCGATCCACTAATCCTTCTTTGCTGCACCCCTCACTCCCACACATTGACGAATTCACACGGAAATTGTGTCGCTATGAAATACGAGTACTATGTGTTCTAAGACATTTCCTTCTAAATCGAGTAACGTTTCTATGGAAACGACAGGATTTTCTTTTGAAATACGACAATCTCATTTCCGATCCACTAATCCTTCTTTACTGCATCCCTCACTCCCACACAATGTCGAATTCACACGGAAATTGCGTCGCTATGAAATACGAGTACTATGTGTTCTAAGACATTTGCTTCTAAATCGAGTAACGTTTCTATGGAAACGACAGGATTTTCTTTTGAGATACGACAATCTCATTTCCGATCCACTAATCCTTCTTTACTGCATCCCTCACTCCCACACATTGACGAATTCACACGGAAATTGCGTCGCTATATAATACAAGTACTATGTGTTGTAAGACATTTGCTTCTAAATCGAGTAACGTTTCTATGGAAACGACAGGATTTTCTTTTGGGAAACGACAATCTCATTTCCGATCCACTAATCCTTCTTTACTGCATCCCTCACTCCCACACATTGACGAATTCACACGGAAATTGCGTCGCTATGAAATACGAGTACTATGTGTTCTAGGACATTTCCTTCTAAATCGAGTAACGTTTCTATGGAAACGACAGGATTTTCTTTTGGGATACGACAATCTCATTTCCGATCCACTAATCCTGCTTTACTGCATCCCTCACTCCCACACATTGACGAATTCACACAGAAATTGCATCGCTATGAAATACGAGTACTATGTGTTCTAAGACATTTCCTTCTAAATCGAGTAACGTTTCTATGGAAACGACAGGATTTTCTTTTGGGATACGACAATCTCATTTCCGATCCACTAATCTTTCTTTACTGCATCCCTCACTCCCACACATTGACGAATTCACACGGAAATTGCGTCGCTATGAAATACGAGTACTATGTGTTCTAAGACATTTCCTTCTAAATCGAGTAACGTTTCTATGGAACCGACAGGATTTTCTTTTGGAATACGACAATCACATTTCCGATCCACTAATCCTACTTTACTGCATCCCTCACTCCCACACATTGACGAATTCACACGGAAATTGCGTCGCTATGAAATACGAGTACTATGTGTTCTAAGACATTTCCTTCTAAATCGAGTAACGTTTCTATGAAAACGACAGGATTTTCTTCTGGGATACGACAATCTCATTTCCGATCCACTAATCCTTCTTTACTGCATCCCTCACTCCCACACATTGACGAATTCACACGGAAATTGCGTCGCTATTAAAAAACGAGTACTATGTATTTTAAGACATTTCCTTCTAAATCGAGTAACGTTTCCATGGAAACGACAGGATTTTCTTTTGAGATACGACAATCTCATTTCCGATCCACTAATCCTTCTTTACTGCATCCCTCACTCCCACACATTGACGAATTCACACGGAAATTGCGTCGCTATGAAATACGAGTACTATGTATTATAAGACATTTCCTTCTAAATCGAGTAACGTTTCTATGGAAACGACAGGATTTTCTTTTGGGATACGACAATCACATTTCTGATCCACTAATCCTTCTTTACTGCATTCCTCACTCCCACACATTGACGAATTCACACGGAAATTGCGTCGCTATGAAATACGAGTACTATGTGTTCTAAGACTTTTCCTTCTAAATCGAGTAACGTTTCTATGGAAACGACAGGATTTTCATTTGGGATACGACAATCTCATTTCCGATCCACTAATCCTTCTATACTGCATCCCTCACTCCCACACATTGACGAATTCACACGGAAATTGCGTCGCTATGAAATACGAGTACTATGTGTTCTAAGACATTTCCTTCTAAATCGAGTAACGTTTCTATGGAAACGACAGGATTTTCTTTTGGGATACGACAATCTCATTTCCGATCCACTAATCCTTCTTTACTGCATCCCTCACTCCCACACATTGACGAATTCACACTGAAATTGCGTCGCTATGAAATACGAGTACTATGTGTTCTAAGACATTTCCTTCTAAATCGAGTAACGTTTCTATGGAAACGACAGGATTTTCTTTTGAGATACGACAATCTCATTTCCGATCCACTAATCCTTCTTTACTGCATCCCTCACTCCCACACATTGACGAATTCACACGGAAATTGCGTCGCTATGAAATACGAGTACTATGTATTCTAAGACATTTCCTTCTAAATCGAGTAACGTTTCTATGGAAACGACAGGATATTCTTTTGGGATACGACAATCACATTTCCGAACCACTAATCCTTCTTTACTGCATTCCTCACTCCCACACATTGACGAATTCACACGGAAATTGCGTCGCTATGAATTACTATGGGTTCTATGACTTCTCCTTCTAAATCAAGTAACGCTTCTATGGAAACGACAGGACTTTTTTTTGGGATACGACAATCTCATTTCCGATCCACTAATCCTTCTTTACTGCATCCCTCACTCCCAAACATTGACGAATTCACACGGACATTCCGTCACTATGAATTACTATGGGTTCTATGACTTCTCCTTCTAAATCAAGTAACATTTCTATGGAAACGACAGGACTTTTTTTTGGGATACGACAATCTCATTTCCAATCCACTAATCCTACTATACTGCATCCCTTACTCCCAAACATTGACGAATTCACACGGACATTCCGGCGCTATGAATTACTATGGGTTCTATGACTTATCCTTCTAAATCAAGTAACATTTCTATGGAAACGACAGGACTTTTTTTTGGGATACGACAATCTCATTTCCAATCCACTAATCCTTCTATACTGCATCCCTTGCTCCCAAACTTTGACGAATTCACACGGAAATTGCGTCGCTATGAAATACTATGTGTTCTAAGACATTTCCTTCTAAATCGAGTAACGTTTCTATGGAAACGACAGGATTTTCTTTTGGTATACGACAATCACATTTCCGATCCACTATTTCTTCTTTACTGCATCCCTCACTCCCAAACATCGACGAATTCACACGGAAATTCCGTCGCTATGAAATACGAGTACTATGTGTTCTAAGACATTTCCTTCTAAATCGAGTAACGTTTCTATGGAAACGACAGGATTTTCTTTTGGGATACGACTATCACATTTCCGATCCACTAATCCTTCTTTACTGCATCCCTCACTCCCACACATTGACGAATTCACACGGAAATTCCGTCGCTATGAATTACTATGGGTTCTATGACTTCTCCTTCTAAATCAAGTAACATTTCTATGGAAACGACAGGACTTTTTTTTGGAATACGACAATCTCATTTCCGATCCACTAACCCTTCTTTACTGCATCCCTCACTCCCAAACATTGACGAATTCACACGGAAATTACGTCGCTATGAAATACTATGTGTTCTAAGACATTTCCTTCTAAATCGAGTAACGTATCTGTGGAAACGACAGGATTTTCTTTTGGGATACGACAATCTCATTTCCGATCCACTAATCCTTCTTTACTGCATCCCTCACTCAAACACATTGGCGAATTCACACGGAAATTGCGTCGCTATGAAATACGAGTACTATGTGTTCTAAGACATTTCCTTCTAAACCGAGTAACGTTTCTATGGAAACGACAGGATTTTCTTTTGGAATACGACAATCACATTTCCGATCCACTAATCCTACTTTACTGCATCCCTCACTCCCACACATTGACGAATTCACACGGAAATTACGTCGCTATGAAATACGAGTACTATGTGTTCTAAGACATTTCCTTCTAAATCGAGTAACGTTTCTATGGAAACGACAGGATTTTCTTTTGGGATACGACAATCTCATTTCCGACCCACTAATCCTTCTTTACTGCATCCCTCACTCCCACACATTGACGAATTCACACGGAAATTGCGTCGCTATGAAATACGAGTACTATGTATTCTAAGACAATTCCTTCTAAATCGAGTAACGTTTCTATGGAAACGACAGGATTTTCTTTTGAGATACGACGATCTCATTTCCGATCCACTAATCCTTCTTTACTGCATCCCTCACTCCCACACATTGACGAATTCACACGGAAATTGCGTCGCTATGAAATACGAGTACTATGTATTCTAAGACATTTCCTTCTAAATCGAGTAACGTTTCTATGGAAAGGACAGGATTTTCTTTTGGGATACGACAATCACATTTCCGATCCACTAATCCTTCTTTACTGCATTCCTCACTCCCACACGTTGACGAATTCACACGGGAATTGCGTCGCTATGAAATACGAGTACTATGTGTTCTAAGACATTTCCTTCTAAATCGAGTAACGTTTCTATGGAAACGACAGGATTTTCTTATGGGATACGACAATCTCATTTCCGATCCACTAATCCTTCTTTACTGCATCCCTCACTCCCACACATTGACGAATTCACACGGAAATTGCGTCGCTATGAAATACGAGTACTATGTGTTCTAAGATATTTCCTTCTACATCGAGTAACGTTTCTACGGAAACGACAGGATTATCTTTTGGGATACGACAATCTCATTTTCGATCCACTAATCCATCTTTACTGCATCCCTCACTCCCACACATTGACGAATTCACACGGAAATTGCGTCGCTATGAAATACGAGTACTATGTTTTCTAAGACATTTCCTTCTAAATCGAGTAACGTTTCTATGGAAACGACAGGATTTTCTTTTGGGATACGACAATCACATTTATGATCCTCAAATTCTTCTTTACTGCATCCCTCACTCCCAAACATTGACGAATTCACACGGAAATTCCGTCGCTATGAAATACGAGTACTATGTGTTCTAAGACATTTCCTTCTAAATCGAGTAACGTTTCTATGGAAACGACTGGATTTTCTTTTGGGATACGACAATCACATTTCCGATACACTAATCCTTCTTTACTGCATTCCTCACTCCCACACATTGACGAATTCACACTGAAATTGCGTCGCTATGAATTACTATGGGTTCTATGGCTTCTCCTTCTAAATCAAGTAACGTTTCTATGGAAACGACAGGACTTTTTTTTGGGATACGACAGTCTCATTTCCGATCCGCTAATCCTTCTTTACTGCATCCCTCACTCCCAAACATTGACGAATTCACACGGACATTCCGTCGCTATGAATTACTATGGGTTCTATGATTTCTCCATCTAAATCAAGTAACACTTCTATGGAAACGACAGGACTTTTTTTTGGGATACGACAATCTCATTTCCAATCCACTAATCCTTCTATACTGCATCCCTCGCTCCCGAACTTTGACGAATTCACACGGAAATTGCGTCGCTATGAAATACTATGTGTTCTAAGACATTTCCTTCTAAATCGAGTAACGTTTCTATGGAAACTACAGGATTTTCTTTTGGGATACGACAATCTCATTTCCGATCCACTAATCCTTCTTTACTGCATCCCTCACTCCCACACATTGGCGAATTCACACGGAAATTGCGTCGCTATGAAATACGAGTACTATGTGTTCTAGGACATTTCCTTCTAAATCGAGTAACGTTTCTATGGAAACGACAGGATTTTCTTTTGGAATACGACAATCACATATCCGATCCACTAATCCTACTTTACTGCATCCCTCACTCCCACACATTGACGAATTCACACGGAAATTGCGTCGCTATGAAATACGAGTACTATGTGTTCTAAGACATTTCCTTCTAATTCGAGTAACGTTTCTATGGAAACGACAGGATTTTCTTTTGGGATACGACAATCTCATTTCCGATCCACTAATCCTTCTTTACTGCATCCCTCACTCCCACACATTGACGAATTCACACGGAAATTGCGTCGCTATGAAATACGAGTACTATGTATTCTAAGACATTTCCTTCCAAATCGAGTAACGTTTCTATGGAAACGACAGGATTTTCTTTTGAGATACGACAATCTCATTTCCGATCCACTAATCCTTCTTTGCTGCATCTCTCACTCCCACACATTGACGAATTCACACGAAATTGCGTCGCTATGAAATACGAGTACTATGTATTCTAAGACATTTCCCTCTAAATCGAGTAACGTTCCTATGGAAACGACAGGATTTTCTTTTGGGATACGACAATCACATTTCCGATACACTAATCCTTCTTTACTGCATTCCTCACTCCCACACATTGACGAATTCGCACGGAAATTGCGTCGCTATGAATTACTATGGGTTCTATGACTTCTCCTTCTAAATCAAGTAACGTTTCTATGGAAACGACAGGACTTTTTTTGGGATACGACAATCTCATTTCCGATCCACTAATCCTTCTTTACTGCATCCCTCACTCCCAAACATTGACGAATTCACACGGAAATTGCGTCGCTATGAAATACGAGTACTATGTGTTCTAAGACATTTCCTTCTAAATCGAGTAACGTTTCTATGGAAACGACAGGATTTTCTTTTGGGATACGACAATCACATTTCCGATCCACTAATCCTTCTTTACTGCATCCCTCACTCCCAAACATTGACGAATTCACACGGACATTCCGTCGCTATGAATTACTATGGGTTCTATGACTTCTCCTTCTAAATCAAGTAACATTTCTATGGAAACGACAGGACTTTTTTTTGGGATACGACAATCTCATTTCCAATCCACTAATCCTTCTATTCTGCATCCCTCACTCCCAAACTTTGACGAATTCACACGGAAATTGCGTCGCTATGAAATACTATGTGTTCTAAGACATTTCCATCTAAATCGAGTAACGTTTCTATGGAAACGACAGGATTTTCTTTTGGGATACGACAATCTCATTTCCGATCCACTAATCCTTCTTTACTGCATCCCACACTCCCATACATTGGCGAATTCACACGGAAATTACGTCGCAATGAAATACGAGTACTATGTGTTCTAAGACATTTCCTTCTAAATCGAGTAACGGTTCTATGGAAACGACAGGATTTTCTTTTGGAATACGACAATCTCATTTCCGATCCACTAATCCTTCTTTACTGCATCCCTCACTCCCACACATTGACGAATTCACACGGTAATTGCGTCGCTATGAAATACGAGTACTATGTATTCTAAGACATTTCCTTCTAAATCGAGTAACGTTTCTATGGAAACGACAGGATTTGCTTTTGAGATACGACAATCTCATTTCCGATCCACTAATCCTTCTTTACTGCATCCCTCACTCCCACACATTGACGAATTCACACGGAAATTTCGTCGCTATGAAATACGAGTACTATGTATTCTAAGACATTTCCCTCTAAATCGAGTAACGTTTCTATCGAAACTACAGGATTTTCTTTTGGGTTACGACAATCACATTTCCGATACACTAATCCTTCTTTACTGCATTCCTCACTCCCACACATTGACGAATTCACACGGAAATTGCGTCGCTATGAATTACTATGGGTTCTATGACTTCTCCTTCTAAATCAAGTAACGTTTCTATGGAAACGACAGGACTTTTTTTTGGGATACGACAATCTCATTTCCGATCCACTAATCCTTCTTTACTGCATCTCTCACTCCCATACATTGACGAATTCACACGGAAATTGCGTCGCTATGAAATACGAGTACTATGTGTTCTAAGACATTTCCTTCTGAATCGAGTAACGTTTCTATGGAAACGACAGGATTTTCTTTTGGGATACGACAATCACATTTCCGATCCACTAATCCTTCTTTACTGCATCCCTCACTCCCAAAATTGACGAATTCACACGGACATTCCGTCGCTATGAATTACTATGGGTTCTATGACTTCTCCTTCTAAATCAAGTAACATTTCTATGGAAACGACAGGACTTTTTTTTGGGATACGACAATCTCATTTCCAATCCACTAATCCTTCTATTCTGCATCCCTCACTCCCAAACTTTGACGAATTCACACGGAAATTGCGTCGCTATGAAATACTATGTGTTCTAAGACATTTCCATCTAAATCGAGTAACGTTTCTATGGAAACGACAGGATTTTCTTTTGGGATACGACAATCTCATTTCCGATCCACTAATCCTTCTCTACTGCATCCCACACTCCCATACATTGGCGAATTCACACGGAAATTACGTCGCAATGAAATACGAGTACTATGTGTTCTAAGACATTTCCTTCTAAATCGAGTAACGTTTCTATGGAAACGACAGGATTTTCTTTTGGAATACGACAATCACATTTCCGATCCACTAATCCTACTTTACTGCATCCCTCACTCCCACACATTGACGAATTCACACGGAAATTACGTCGCTATGAAATACGAGTACTATGTGTTCTAAGACATTTCCTTCTAAATCGAGTAACGTTTCTATGGAAACGACAGGATTTTCTTTTGGGATACGACAATCTCATTTCCGACCCACTAATCCTTCTTTACTGCATCCCTCACTCCCACACATTGACGAATTCACACGGAAATTGCGTCGCTATGAAATACGAGTACTATGTATTCTAAGACAATTCCTTCTAAATCGAGTAACGTTTCTATGGAAACGACAGGATTTTCTTTTGAGATACGACGAACTCATTTCCGATCCACTAATCCTTCTTTACTGCATCCCTCACTCCCACACATTGACGAATTCACACGGAAATTGCGTCGCTATGAAATACGAGTACTATGTATTCTAAGACATTTCCTTCTAAATCGAGTAACGTTTCTATGGAAACGACAGGATTTTCTTTTGGGATACGACAATCACATTTCCGATCCACTAATCCTTCTTTACTGCATTCCTCACTCCCACACGTTGACGAATTCACACGGGAATTGCGTCGCTATGAAATACGAGTACTATGTGTTCTAAGACATTTCCTTCTAAATCGAGTAACGTTTCTATGGAAACGACAGGATTTTCTTATGGGATACGACAATCTCATTTCCGATCCACTAATCCTTCTTTACTGCATCCCTCACTCCCACACATTGACGAATTCACACGGAAATTGCGTCGCTATGAAATACGAGTACTATGTGTTCTAAGATATTTCCTTCTAAATCGAGTAACGTTTCTACGGAAACGACAGGATTATCTTTTGGGATACGACAATCTCATTTTCGATCCACTAATCCTTCTTTACTGCATCCCTCACTCCCACACATTGACGAATTCACACGGAAATTGCGTCGCTATGAAATACGAGTACTATGTTTTCTAAGACATTTCCTTCTAAATCGAGTAACGTTTCTATGGAAACGACAGGATTTTCTTTTGGGATACGACACAGACATTTATGATCCTCCAATTCTTCTTTACTGCATCCCTCACTCCCAAACATTGACGAATTCACACGGAAATTCCGTCGCTATGAAATACGAGTACTATGTATTCTAAGACATTTCCTTCTAAATCGAGTAACGTTTCTATGGAAACGACAGGATTTTCTTTTGGGATACGACAATCACATTTCCGATCCACTAATCCTTCTTTACTGCATCCCTCACTCCCACACATTGACGAATTCACATGGAAATTCCGTCGCTATGAATTACTATGGGTTCTATGACTTCTCCTTCTAAATCAAGTAACATTTCAATGGAAACGACAGGACTTTTTTTTGGGATACGACAATCTCATTTCCGATCCACTAATCCTTCTTTACTGCATCCCTCACTCCCACACATTGACGAATTCACACGGAAATTGCGTCGCTATGAAATACGAGTACTATGTATTCTAAGACATTTCCCTCTAAATCGTGTAACGTTTCTATGGAAACGACAGGATTTTCTTTTGGGTTACGACAATCACATTTCCGATCCACTAATCCTTCTTTACTGCATCCCTCACTCCCACACATTGACGAATTCACACCGGAAATTTCGTCGCTATGAAATACGAGTACTATGTATTCTAAGACATTTCCCTCTAAATCGAGTAACGTTTCTATGGAAACTACAGGATTTTTTTTTGGGTTACGACAATCACATTTCCGATACACTAATCCTTCTTTACTGCATTCCTCACTCCCACACATTGACGAATTCACACGGAAATTGCGTCGCTATGAATTACTATGGGTTCTATGGCTTCTCCTTCTAAATCAAGTAACGTTTCTATGGAAACGACAGGACTTTTTTTTGGGATACGACAGTCTCATTTCCGATCCACTAATCCTTCTTTACTGCATCCCTCACTCCCAAACATTGACGAATTCACACGGACATTCCGTCGCTATGAATTACTATGGGTTCTATGATTTCTCCATCTAAATCAAGTAACATTTCTATGGAAACGACAGGACTTTTTTTTGGGATACGACAATCTCATTTCCAATCCACTAATCCTTCTATACTGCATCCCTCGCTCCCGATATTTGACGAATTCACACGGAAATTGCGTCGCTATGAAATACTATGTGTTCTAAGACATTTCCTTCTAAATCGAGTAACGTTTCTATGGAAACTACAGGATTTTCTTTTGGGATACGACAATCTCATTTCCGATCCACTAATCCTTCTTTACTGCATCCCTCACTCCCACAGATTGGCGAATTCACACGGAAATTGCGTCGCTATGAAATACGAGTACTATGTGTTCTAGGACATTTCCTTCTAAATCGAGTAACGTTTCTATGGAAACGACAGGATTTTCTTTTGGAATACGACAATCACATATCCGATCCACTAATCCTACTTTACTGCATCCCTCACTCCCACACATTGACGAATTCACACGGAAATTGCGTCGCTATGAAATACGAGTACTATGTGTTCTAAGACATTTCCTTCTAATTCGAGTAACGTTTCTATGGAAACGACAGGATTTTCTTTTGGGATACGACAATCTCATTTCCGATCCACTAATCCTTCTTTACTGCATCCCTCACTCCGACACATTGACGAATTCACACGGAAATTGCGTCGCTATGAAATACGAGTACTATGTATTCTAAGACATTTCCTTCCAAATCGAGTAACGTTTCTATGGAAACGACAGGATTTTCTTTTGAGATACGACAATCTCATTTCCGATCCACTAATCCTTCTTTACTGCATCTCTCACTCCCACACATTGACGAATTCACACGAAATTGCGTCGCTATGAAATACGAGTACTATGTATTCTAAGACATTTCCCTCTAAATCGAGTAACGTTCCTATGGAAACGACAGGATTTTCTTTTGGGATACGACAATCACATTTCCGATACACTAATCCTTCTTTACTGCATTCCTCACTCCCACACATTGACGAATTCGCACGGAAATTGCGTCGCTATGAATTACTATGGGTTCTATGACTTCTCCTTCTAAATCAAGTAACGTTTCTATGGAAACGACAGGACTTTTTTTGGGATACGACAATCTCATTTCCGATCCACTAATCCTTCTTTACTGCATCCCTCACTCCCAAACATTGACGAATTCACACGGAAATTGCGTCGCTATGAAATACGAGTACTATGTGTTCTAAGACATTTCCTTCTAAATCGAGTAACGTTTCTATGGAAACGACAGGATTTTCTTTTGGGATACGACAATCACATTTCCGATCCACTAATCCTTCTTTACTGCATCCCTCACTCCCAAACATTGACGAATTCACACGGACATTCCGTCGCTATGAATTACTATGGGTTCTATGACTTCTCCTTCTAAATCAAGTAACATTTCTATGGAAACGACAGGACTTTTTTTTGGGATACGACAATCTCATTTCCAATCCACTAATCCTTCTATTCTGCATCCCTCACTCCCAAACTTTGACGAATTCACACGGAAATTGCGTCGCTATGAAATACTATGTGTTCTAAGACATTTCCATCTAAATCGAGTAACGTTTCTATGGAAACGACAGGATTTTCTTTTGGGATACGACAATCTCATTTCCGATCCACTAAACCTTCTTTACTGCATCCCACACTCCCATACATTGGCGAATTCACACGGAAATTACGTCGCAATGAAATACGAGTACTATGTGTTCTAAGACATTTCCTTCTAAATCGAGTAACGGTTCTATGGAAACGACAGGATTTTCTTTTGGAATACGACAATCTCATTTCCGATCCACTAATCCTTCTTTACTGCATCCCTCACTCCCACACATTGACGAATTCACACGGTAATTGCGTCGCTATGAAATACGAGTACTATGTATTCTAAGACATTTCCTTCTAAATCGAGTAACGTTTCTATGGAAACGACAGGATTTGCTTTTGAGATACGACAATCTCATTTCCGATCCACTAATCCTTCTTTACTGCATCCCTCACTCCCACACATTGACGAATTCACACGGAAATTTCGTCGCTATGAAATACGAGTACTATGTATTCTAAGACATTTCCCTCTAAATCGTGTAACGTTTCTATCGAAACTACAGGATTTTCTTTTGGGTTACGACAATCACATTTCCGATACACTAATCCTTCTTTACTGCATTCCTCACTCCCACACATTGACGAATTCACACGGAAATTGCGTCGCTATGAATTACTATGGGTTCTATGACTTCTCCTTCTAAATCAAATAACGTTTCTATGGAAACGACAGGACTTTTTTTTGGGATACGACAATCTCATTTCCGATCCACTAATCCTTCTTTACTGCATCTCTCACTCCCAAACATTGACGAATTCACACGGAAATTGCGTCGCTATGAAATACGAGTACTATGTGTTCTAAGACATTTCCTTCTGAATCGAGTAACGTTTCTATGGAAACGACAGGATTTTCTTTTGGGATACGACAATCACATTTCCGATCCACTAATCCTTCTTTACTGCATCCCTCACTCCCAAACATTGACGAATTCACACGGACATTCCGTCGCTATGAATTACTATGGGTTCTATGACTTCTCCTTCTAAATCAAGTAACATTTCTATGGAAACGACAGGACTTTTTTTTGGGATACGACAATCTCATTTCCAATCCACTAATCCTTCTATTCTGCATCCCTCACTCCCAAACTTTGACGAATTCACACGGAAATTGCGTCGCTATGAAATACTATGTGTTCTAAGACATTTCCATCTAAATCGAGTAACGTTTCTATGGAAACGACAGGATTTTCTTTTGGGATACGAAAATCTCATTTCCGATCCACTAATCCTTCTTTACTGCATCCCACACTCCCATACATTGGCGAATTCACACGGAAATTACGTCGCAATGAAATACGAGTACTATGTGTTCTAAGACATTTCCTTCTAAATCGAGTAACGGTTCTATGGAAACGACAGGATTTTCTTTTGGAATACGACAATCTCATTTCCGATCCACTAATCCTTCTTTACTGCATCCCTCACTCCCACACATTGACGAATTCACACGGTAATTGCGTCGCTATGAAATACGAGTACTATGTATTCTAAGACATTTCCTACTAAATCGAGTAACGTTTCTATGGAAACGACAGGATTTGCTTTTGAGATACGACAATCTCATTTCCGATCCACTAATCCTTCTTTACTGCATCCCTCACTCCCACACATTGACGAATTCACACGGAAATTTCGTCGCTATGAAATACGAGTACTATGTATTCTAAGACATTTCCCTCTAAATCGAGTAACGTTTCTATCGAAACTACAGGATTTTCTTTTGGGTTACGACAATCACATTTCCGATACACTAATCCTTCTTTACTGCATTCCTCACTCCCACACATTGACGAATTCACACGGATATTGCGTCGCTATGAATTACTATGGGTTCTATGACTTCTCCTTCTAAATCAAGTAACGTTTCTATGGAAACGACAGGACTTTTTTTTGGGATACGACAATATCATTTCCGATCCACTAATCCTTCTTTACTGCATCTCTCACTCCCAAACATTGACGAATTCACACGGAAATTGCGTCGCTATGAAATACGAGTACTATGTGTTCTAAGACATTTCCTTCTGAATCGAGTAACGTTTCTATGGAAACGACAGGATTTTCTTTTGGAATACGTCAATCACATATCCGATCCACTAATCCTACTTTACTGCATCCCTCACTCCCACACATTGACGAATTCACACGGAAATTGCGTCGCTATGAAATACGAGTACTATGTGTTCTATGACATTTCCTTCTTATTCGAGTAACGTTTCTATGGAAACGACAGGATTTTCTTTTGGGATACGACAATCTCATTTCCGATCCACTAATCCTTCTTTACTGCATCCCTCACTCCCACACATTGACGAATTCACACGGAAATTGCGTCGCTATGAAATACGAGTACTATGTATTCTAAGACATTTCCTTCTAAATCGAGTAACGTTTCTATGGAAACGACAGGATTTTCTTTTGAGATACGACAATCTCATTTCCGATCCACTAATCCTTCTTTACTGCATCTCTCACTCCCACACATTGTCGAATTCACACGGAAATTGCGTCGCTATGAAATACGAGTACTATGTATTCTAAGACATTTCGCTCTAAATCGAGTAACGTTTCTATGGAAACGACAGGATTTTCTTTTGGGATACGACAATCACATTTCCGATACACTAATCCTTCTTTACTGCATTCCTCACTCCCACACATTGACGAATTCGCGCGGAAATTGCGTCGCTATGAATTACTATTGGTTCTATGACTTCTCCTTCTAAATCAAGTAACGTTTCTATGGAAACGACAGGACTTTTTTTGGGATACGACAATCTCATTTCCGATCCACTAATCCTTCTTTACTGCATCCCTCACTCCCAAACATTGACGAATTCACACGGAAATTGCGTCGCTATGGAATACGAGTACTATGTGTTCTAAGACATTTCCTTCTAAATCGAGTAACGTTTCTATGGAAACGACAGGATTTTCTTTTGGGATACGACAATCACATTTCCGATCCACTAATCCTTCTTTACTGCATCCCTCACTCCCAAACATTGACGAATTGACACGGACATTCCGTCGCTATGAATTACTATGGGTTCTATGACTTCTCCTTCTAAATCAAGTAACATTTATATGGAAACGACAGGACTTTTTTTTGGGATACGACAATCTCATTTCCAATCCACTAATCCTTCTATTCTGCATCCCTCACTCCCAAACTTTGACGAATTCACACGGAAATTGCGTCGCTATGAAATACTATGTGTTCTAAGACATTTCCTTCTAAATCGAGTAACGTTTCTATGGAAACGACAGGATTTTCTTTTGGGATACGACAATCTCATTTCCAATCCACTAATCCTTCTATACTGCATCCCTCACTCCCAAACTTTGACGAATTCACACGGAAATTGCGTCGCTATGAAATACTATGTGTTCTAAGACATTTCCTTCTAAATCGAGTAACGTTTCTATGGAAACGACAGGATTTTCTTTTGGGATACGACAATCTCATTTCCGATCCACTAATCCTTCTTTACTGCATCCCTCACTCCCACACATTGGCGAATTCACACGGAAATTGCGTCGCTATGAAATACGAGTACTATGTGTTCTAAGACATTTCCTTCTAAATCGAGTAACGTTTCTATGGAAACGACAGGATTTTCTTTTGGAATACGACAATCTCATTTCCGATCCACTAATCCTTCTTTACTGCATCCCTCACTCCCAAACATTGACGAATTCACACGGACATTCCGTCGCTATGAATTACTATGGGTTCTATGACTTCTCCTTCTAAATCAAGTAACATTTCTATGGAAACGACAGGACTTTTTTTTGGGATACGACAATCTCATTTAAAATCCACTAATCCTTCTATACTGCATCCCTCACTCCCAAACTTTGACGAATTCACACGGAAATTGCGTCGCTATGAAATACTATGTGTTCTCAGACATTTCCTTCTAAATCGAGTAACGTTTCTATGGAAACGACAGGACTTTTTTTTGGGATACGACAATCTCATTTTCGATCCACTAATCCTCTTTACTCATCCCTAACTCCCAAACATTGACGAATTCACACGGAAATTGCGTCGCTATGAAATACTATGTGTTCTAAGACATTTCCTTCTAAATCGAGTAACGTTTCTATGGAAACGACAGGATTTTCTTTTGGGATACGACAATCACATTTTCGATCCACTAATCCTTCTTTACTGCATCCCTCACTCTCAAACATTGACGAATTCACACGGAAATTGCTACGCTATGAAATACGAGTACAATGTGTTCTAAGACATTTCCTTCTGAATCGAGTAACGTTTCTATGCAAACGACAGGATTTTCTTTTGGGATACGATAATCACATTTCCGATCCACTAATCCTTCTTTACTGCATCCCTCACTCCCAAACATTGACGAATTCACACGGAAATTGCGTCGCTATGAAATACTATGTGTTCAAAGACATTTCCTTCTAAATCGAGTAACGTTTCTATGGAAACGACAGGATTTTCTTTTGGGATACGACAATCACATTTCCGATCCACTAATCCTTCTTTACTGCATCCCTCACTCCCAAACATTGACGAATTCACACGGAAATTGCTTCGCTATGAAATACGAGTACAATGTGTTCTAAGACATTTCCTTCTAAATCGAGTAACGTTTCTATGCAAACGACAGGATTTTCTTTTGGGATACGAGAATCACATTTCCGATCCACTAATCCTTCTTTACTGCATCCCTCACTCCAACACATTGACGAATTCACACGGAAATTGCGTCGCTATGAAATACGAGTACTATTTGTTCTAAGACATTTCCTTCTAAATCGAGTAACGTTTCTATGGAAACGACAGGATTTTCTTTTGGGATACGACAATCACATTTCCGATCCACTAATCCTTCTTTACTGCATCCCTCACTCCCAAACATTGACGAATTCACACGGAAATTGCGTCGCTATGAAATACTATGTGTTCTAAGACATTTCCTTCTAAATCGAGTAACGTTTCTATTGAAACGACAGGATTTTCTTTTGGCATACGACAATCTCATTTCCGATCCACTAATCCTTCTTTACTGCATCCCTCACTCCCACACATTGACGAATTCACACGGAAATTGCGTCGCTATGAAATACGAGTACTATGTGTTCTAAGACATTTCCTTCTAAATCGAGTAACGTTTCTATGGAAACGACAGGATTTTGTTTTGGGATACGACAATCTCATTTCCGATCGACTAATCCTTCTTTACTGCATCCCTCACTCCCAAACATTGACGAATTCACACGGAAATTCCGTCGCTATGAAATACGAGTACTATGTGTTCTAAGACATTTCCTTGTAAATCGAGTAACGTTTCTATGGAATCCACAGGATTTTCTTTTGGGATACGACAATCACATTTCCGATCCACTAATCCTTCTATACTGCATCCCTCACTCCCACGCATTGACGAATTCACACGGAAATTCCGTCGCTTTGAATTACTATGGGTTCTATGACTTCTCCTTCTAAATCAAGTAACATTTCTATGGAAACGACAGGACTTTTTTTTGGGATACGACAATCTCATTTAAAATCCACTAATCCTTCTATACTGCATCCCTCACTCCCAAACTTTGACGAATTCACACGGAAATTGCGTCGCTATGAAATACTATGTGTTCTCAGACATTTCCTTCTAAATCGAGTAACGTTTCTATGGAAACGACAGGACTTTTTTTTGGGATACGACAATCTCATTTTCGATCCACTAATCCTCTTTACTCATCCCTAACTCCCAAACATTGACGAATTCACACGGAAATTGCGTCGCTATGAAATACTATGTGTTCTAAGACATTTCCTTCTAAATCGAGTAACGTTTCTATGGAAACGACAGGATTTTCTTTTGGGATACGACAATCACATTTTCGATCCACTAATCCTTCTTTACTGCATCCCTCACTCTCAAACATTGACGAATTCACACGGAAATTGCTACGCTATGAAATACGAGTACAATGTGTTCTAAGACATTTCCTTCTAAATCGAGTAACGTTTCTATGCAAACGACAGGATTTTCTTTTGGGATACGATAATCACATTTCCGATCCACTAATCCTTCTTTACTGCATCCCTCACTCCCAAACATTGACGAATTCACACGGAAATTGCGTCGCTATGAAATACTATGTGTTCAAAGACATTTCCTTCTAAATCGAGTAACGTTTCTATGGAAACGACAGGATTTTCTTTTGGGATACGACAATCACATTTCCGATCCACTAATCCTTCTTTACTGCATCCCTCACTCCCAAACATTGACGAATTCACACGGAAATTGCTTCGCTATGAAATACGAGTACAATGTGTTCTAAGACATTTCCTTCTAAATCGAGTAACGTTTCTATGCAAACGACAGGATTTTCTTTTGGGATACGAGAATCACATTTCCGATCCACTAATCCTTCTTTACTGCATCCCTCACTCCAACACATTGACGAATTCACACGGAAATTGCGTCGCTATGAAATACGAGTACTATTTGTTCTAAGACATTTCCTTCTAAATCGAGTAACGTTTCTATGGAAACGACAGGATTTTCTTTTGGGATACGACAATCACATTTCCGATCCACTAATCCTTCTTTACTGCATCCCTCACTCCCAAACATTGACGAATTCACACGGAAATTGCGTCGCTATGAAATACTATGTGTTCTAAGACATTTCCTTCTAAATCGAGTAACGTTTCTATTGAAACGACAGGATTTTCTTTTGGCATACGACAATCTCATTTCCGATCCACTAATCCTTCTTTACTGCATCCCTCACTCCCACACATTGACGAATTCACACGGAAATTGCGTCGCTATGAAATACGAGTACTATGTGTTCTAAGACATTTCCTTCTAAATCGAGTAACGTTTCTATGGAAACGACAGGATTTTGTTTTGGGATACGACAATCTCATTTCCGATCGACTAATCCTTCTTTACTGCATCCCTCACTCCCAAACATTGACGAATTCACACGGAAATTCCGTCGCTATGAAATACGAGTACTATGTGTTCTAAGACATTTCCTTGTAAATCGAGTAACGTTTCTATGGAATCCACAGGATTTTCTTTTGGGATACGACAATCACATTTCCGATCCACTAATCCTTCTATACTGCATCCCTCACTCCCACGCATTGACGAATTCACACGGAAATTCCGTCGCTTTGAATTACTATGGGTTCTATGACTTCTCCTTCTAAATCAAGTAACATTTCTATGGAAACGACAGGACTTTTTTTTGGGATACGACAATCTCATTTCCGATCCACTAATCCTTCTTTACTGCATCCCTCACTCCCAAACATTGACGAATTCACACGGAAATTGCATCGCTATGAAATACTATGTGTTCAAAGACATTTCCTTCTAAATCGAGTAACGTTTTAATGGAAACGACAGGATTTTCTTTTGGGATACGACAATCACATTTCCGATCCACTAATCCTTCTTTACTGCATCCCTCACTCCGAAACATTGACGAATACACACGGAAATTGCGTCGCTATGAAATACTATGTGTTCTAAGACATTTCCTTCTAAATCGAGTAACGTTTCTATGGAAACGACAGGATTTTCTTTTGGGATACGACAATCACATTTTCGATCCACTAATCCTTCTTTACTGCATCCCTCACTCCCAAACATTGACGAATTCACACGGAAATTGCTTCGCTATGAAATACGAGTACAATGTGTTCTAAGACATTTCCTTCTAAATCGAGTAACGTTTCTATGCAAACGACAGGATTTTCTTTTGGGATACGATAATCACATTTCCGATCCACTAATCCTTCTTTACTGCATCCCTCACTCCAACACATTGACGAATTCACACGGAAATTGCGTCGCTATGAAATACGAGTACTATTTGTTCTAAGACATTTCCTTCTAAATCGAGTAACGTTTCTATGGAAACGACAGGATTTTCTTTTGGGATACGACAATCACATTTCCGATCCACTAATCCTTCTTTACTGCATCCCTCACTCCCAAACATTGACGAATTCACACGGAAATTGCGTCGCTATGAAATACTATGTGTTCTAAGACATTTCCTTCTAAATCGAGTAACGTTTCTATGGAAACGACAGGATTTTTTTTTGGCATACGACAATCTCATTTGCGATCCACTAATCCTTCTTTACTGCATCCCTCACTCCCACACATTGACGAATTCACACGGAAATTGCGTCGCTATGAAATACGAGTACTATGTGTTCTAAGACATTTCCTTCTAAATCGAGTAACGTTTCTATGGAAACGACAGGATTTTGTTTTGGGATACGACAATCTCATTTCCGATCCACTAATCCTTCTTTACTGCATCCCTCACTCCCAAACATTGACGAATTCACACGGAAATTCCGTCGCTATGAAATACGAGTACTATGTGTTCTAAGACATTTCCTTGTAAATCGAGTAACGTTTCTATGGAAACCACAGGATTTTCTTTTGGGATACGACAATCACATTTCCGATCCACTAATCCTTCTTTACTGCATCCCTCACTCCCACGCATTGACGAATTCACACGGAAATTCCGTCGCTTTGAATTACTATGGGTTCTATTACTTCTCCTTCTAAATCAAGTAACATTTCTATGGAAACGACAGGACTTTTTTTTGGGATACGACAATCTCATTTCCGATCCACTAATCCTTCTTTACTGCATCCCTCACTCCCAAACATTGACGAATTCACACGGAAATTGCGTCGCTATGAAATACTATGTGTTCAAAGACATTTCCTTCTAAATCGAGTAACGTTTTAATGGAAACGACAGGATTTTCTTTTGGGATACGACAATCACATTTCCGATCCACTAATCCTTCTTTACTGCATCCCTCACTCCCAAACATTGACGAATTCACACGGAAATTGCGTCGCTATGAATTACGAGTACTATGTGTTCTCAGACATTTCCTTCTAAATCGAGTAACGTTTCTATGGAAACGACAGGACTTTTTTTTGGGATACGACAATCTCATTTTCGATCCACTAATCCGCTTTACTCATCCCTCACTCCCAAACATTGACGAATTCACACGGAAATTGCGTCGCTATGAAATACTATGTGTTCTAAGACATTTCCTTCTACATCGAGTAACGTTTCTATGGAAACGACAGGATTTTCTTTTGGGATACGACAATCACATTTCCGATCCACTAATCCTTCTTTACTGCATCCCTCACTCCCAAACATTGACGAATTCACACGGAAATTGCTTCGCTATGAAATACGAGTACAATGTGTGCTAAGACATTTCCTTCTAAATCGAGTAACGTTTCTATGCAAACGACAGGATTTTCTTTTGTGATACGAGAATCACATTTCCGATCCACTAATCCTTCTTTACTGCATCCCTCACTCCAACACATTGACGAATTCACACGGAAATTGTGTCGCTATGAAATACGAGTACTATGTGTTCTAAGACATTTCCTTCTAAATCGAGTAACGTTTCTATGGAAACGACAGGATTTTGTTTTGGGATACGACAATCTCATTTCCGATCGACTAATCCTTCATTACTGCATCCCTTACTCCCAAACATTGACGAATTCACACGGAAATTCCGTCGCTATGAAATACGAGTACTATGTGTTCTAAGACATTTCCTTGTAAATCGAGTAACGTTTCTATGGAAACCACAGGATTTTCTTTTGGGATACGACAATCACATTTCCGATCCACTAATCCTTCTTTACTGCATCCCTCACTCCCACGCATTGAAGAATTCACACGGAAATTCCGTCGCTTTGAATTACTGTGGGTTCTATGACTTCTCCTTCTAAATCAAGTAACATTTCTATGGAAACGACAGGACGTTTTTTTTGGGATACGACAATCTCATTTCCGATCCACTAATATTTTCTTTACTGCATCCCTCACTCCCAAACATTGACGAATTCACACGGAAATTGCGTCGGTATGAAATACTATGTGTTCAAAGACATTTCCTTGTAAATCGAGTAACGTTTCTATGGAAACCACAGGATTTTCTTTTGGGATACGACAATCACATTTTCGATCCACTAATCCTTCTTTACTGCATCCCTCACTCCCAAACATTGACGAATTCACACGGAAATTGCTTCGCTATGAAATACGAGTACAATGTGTTCTAAGACATTTCCTTCTAAATCGAGTAACGTTTCTATGCAAACGACAGGATTTTCTTTTGGGATACGAGAATCACATTTCCGATCCACTAATCCTTTTTACTGCATCCCTCACTCCAACACATTGACGAATTCACACGGAAATTGCGTCGCTATGAAATACGAGTACTATTTGTTCTAAGACATTTCCTTCTCAATCGAGTAACGTTTCTATGGAAACGACAGGATTTTCTTTTGGGATACGACAATCACAATTCCGATCCACTAATCCTTCTTTACTGCATCCCTCACTCCCAAACATTGACGAATTCACACGGAAATTGCGTCGCTATGAAATACTATGTGTTCTAAGACATTTCCTTCTAAATCGAGTAACGTTTCTATGGAAACGACAGGATTTTCTTTTGGCATACGACAATCTCATTTGCGATCCACTAATCTTTCTTTACTGCATCCCTCACTCCCACACATTGACGAATTCACACGGAAATTGCGTCGCTATGAAATACGCGTACTATGTGTTCTAAGACATTTCCTTCTAAATCGAGTAACGTTTCTATGGAGACGACAGGATTTTGTTTTGGGATACGACAATCTCATTTCCGATCCACTAATCCTTCTTTACTGCATCCCTCACTCCCAAACATTGACGAATTCACACGGAAATTCCGTCGCTATGAAATACGAGTACTATGTGTTCTAAGACATTTCCTTGTAAATCAAGTAACGTTTCTATGGAAACCACAGGATTTTCTTTTGGGATACGACAATCACATTTCCGATCCACTAATCCTTCTTTACTGCATCCCTCACTCCCACGCATTGACGAATTCACACGGAAATTCCGTCGCTTTGAATTACTATGGGTTCTATTACTTCTCCTTCTAAATCAAGTAACATTTCTATGGAAACGACAAGACTTTTTTTTGGGATACGACAATCTCATTTCCGATCCACTAATCCTTCTTTACTGCATCCCTCACTCCCAAACATTGACGAATTCAAACGGAAATTGCGTCGCTATGAAATACTATGTGTTCAAAGACATTTCCTTCTAAATCGAGTAACGTTTTAATGGAAACGTCAGGATTTTCTTTTGGGATACGACAATCACATTTCCGATCCACTAATCCTTCTTTACTGCATCCCTCACTCCGAAACATTGACGAATACACGCGGAAATTGCGTCGCTATGATATACTATGTGTTCTAAGCCATTTCCTTCTAAATCGAGTAACGTTTCTATGGAAACGACAGGATTTTCTTTTGGGATACGACAATCACATTTCCGATACACTAATCCTTCTTTGCTGCATCCCTCACTCCAAAACATTGACGAATTCACACGGAAATTCCGTCGCTATGAAATACGAGTACTATGTGTTCTGAGACATTTCCTTCTAAATTGAGTAACGTTTCTATGGAAACGTCAGGATTTTCTTTTGGGATACGACAATCACATTTCCGATCCACTAATCCTTCTTTACTGCATCCCTCACTCCCACACATTGACGAATTCACACGGAAATTGCGTCGCTATGAAATACGAGTACTATGTGTTCTAAGACATTTCCTTCTAAATCGAGTAACGTTTCTATGGAAACGACAGGATTTTCTTTTGGGATACGACAATCACATTTCCGATCCACTAATCCTTCTTTACTGCATCCCTCACTCCCTAACATTGACGAATTCACACGGAAATTCCGTCGCTATGAAATACGAGTACTATGTGTTCTAAGACATTTCCTTCTAAATCGAGTAACGTTTCTATGGAAAACGACAGGATTTTCTTTTGGGATACGACAATCACATTTCCAATCCACTAATCCTTCTTTACTGCATCCCTCACTCCAAAACATTGACGAATTCACACGGAAATTGCGTCGCTATGAAATACTATGTGTTAGAAAACATTTCCTTCTAAATCGAGTAACGTTTCTATGGAAACGACAGGATTTTCTTTTGGGATACGACAATCTCATTTCCCATCCACTAATCCTTCCTTACTGCATCCCTCACTCCCACACATTGACGAATTCACACGGAAATTCCGTCGCTATGAAATACTATGTGTTCTAAGACATTTCCATCTAAATCGAGTGACGTTTCTATGGAAACGACAGGATTTTCTTTTGGGATACGACAATCACATTTCCGATCCACTAATCCTTCTTTACTGCATCCCTCACTCCCAAACATTAACGAATTCACACGGAAATTGCGTCGCTATGAAATACGAGTACTATGTGTTCTAAGACATTTCCTTCTAAATCGAGTAACATTTCTATGGAAACGACAGGATTTACTATTGGGATACGACAATCACATTTCCGATCCACTAATCCTCCTTTACTGCAACCCTCACTCCCAAACATTGACGAATTCACACGGAAATTGCATCGCTATGAAATACTATGTATTCTAAGACATTTCCTTCTAAATCGAGTAACGTTTCTATGGAAACGACAGGATTTTCTTTTGGGATACGACAATCTCATTTCCGATCCACTAATCCTTCTTTACTGCATCCCTCACTCCCACACATTGACGAATTCACACGGAAATTCCGTAGCTATTAAATACGAGTACTATGTGTTCTAAGACATTTCCTTCTAAATCGAGTATCGTTTCTATGGAAACGACAGGATTTTCATTTGGGATACGACAATCACATTTCCGATCCACTAATCCTTCTTTACTGCATCCCTCACTCCCAAACATTGACGAATTCACACGGAAATTCCGTCGCTAAGAAATACAAGTACTATGTGTTCTAAGACATTTCCTTCTAAATCGAGTAACGTTTCTATGGAAACAACAGGATTTTCTTTTGGGATACGACAATCATATTTCCGATCCACTAATCCTTCTTTACTGCATCCCTCACTCACAAACATTGACGAATTCACACGGAAATTCCGTCGCTATGAAATACGAGTACTATGTGTTCTAAGACATTTCCTTCTAAATCGAGTAACGTTTCTATGGAAACGACAGGATATTCTTTTGGGATACGACAATCTCATTTCCGATCCACTAATCCTTCTTTACTGCATCCCTCACTCCCACACATTGACGAATTCACAGGGAAATTCGGTCGCTATGAAATACGAGTAATATGTGTTCTAAGACATTTCCTTCTAAATCGAGTAACGTTTCTATGGAAACGACAGGATTTTCTTTTGGGATACGACAAACACATTTCCGATCCACTAATCCTTCTTTACTAAATCCCTCACTCCCAAGCATTGACGAATTCACACGGAAATTGCGTCGCTATGAAAGACTATGTGTTCTAAGACATTTCCTTCTAAATCGAGTAACGTTTCTATGGAAACGTCAGGATTTTCTTTTGGGATACGACAATCTCATTTCCGATCCTCTAATCCTTCTTTACTGCATCCCTCACTCCCACACATTGACGAATTCACACGGAAATTGCGTCGCTATGAAATACGAGTACTATGTGTTCTAAGACATTTCCTTCTAAATCGAGTAACGTTTCTATGGAAACGACAGGATTTTCTTTTGGGATACGACAATCACATTTCCGATCCACAAATCCTTCTTTACTGCATCCAGCACTCCCAAACATTGACGAATTCACACGGAAATTCCGTCGCTATGAAATACGAGTACTATGTGTTCTAAGACATTTCCTTCTAAATCGAGTAACGTTTCTATGGAAACGACAGGATTTTCTTTTGGGATACAACAATCACATTTCCGATCCACTAATCCTTCTTTACTGCATCCCTCACTCCCACACATTGACGAATTCACACGGAAACTCCGTCGCTTTGAATTACTATGGGTTCTATGACTTCTCCTTCTAAATCAAGTAACATTTCTATGGAAACGACAGGACTTTTTTTTGGGATATGACAATATAATTTCCGATCCACTAATCCTTCTTTACTGCATCCCTCACTCCCAAACATTGACGAATTCACACGGAAATTGCGTCGCTATGAAATACTATGTGTTCTAAGACACTTCCTTCTAAATCGAGTAACGTTTCTATGGATACGACAGGATTTTCTTTTGGGATACGACAATCTCATTTCCGATCCACTAATCCTTCTTTACTGCATGCCTCACTCCCAAACATTGACGAATTCACACGGAAATTCCGTCGCTATGAAATACGAGTACTATGTGTTCTAAGACATTTCCTTCTAAATCGAGTAACGTTTCTATGGAAACGACAGGATTTTCTTTTGGGATACGACAATCACATTTCCGATCCACTAATCCTCCTGTACTGCAACCCTCACTCCCAAACATTGACGAATTCACACGGAAATTGCGTCACTATGAAATACTATGTGTTAGAAGACATTTCCTTCTAAATCGAGTAACGTTTCTATGGAAACGACAGGATTTTCTTTTGGGATACGACAATCTCATTTCCGATCCACTAATCCTTCCTTACTGCATCCCTCTCTCCACACATTGACGAATTCACACGGAAATTGCGTCACCATGAAATACTATGTGTTCTAAGACATTTCCTTCTAAATCGAGTAACGTTTCTATGGAAACGACAGGATTTTCTTTTGGGATACGACAATCTCATTTCCGATCCACTAATCCTTCTTTACTGCATCCCTCACTCCCACACATTGACGAATTCACACGGAAATTGAGTCGCTATGAAATACTATGTGTTCTAAGACATTTCCTTCTAAATCGAGTAACATTTCTATGGAAACGACAGGATTTTCTTTTGGGATACGACAATCACATTTCCGATCCACTAATCCTCCTTTACTGCAACCCTCACTCCCAAACATTGACGAATTCACACGGAAATTGCGTCGCTATGAAATACGAGCACTATGTGTTCTAAGACATTTCCTTGTAAATCGAGTAACGTTTCTATGGAAACGACAGGATTTTCTTTTGGGATACGACAATCTCATTTCCGAACCACTAATCCTTCTTTACTGCATCCCTCACTCCCACACATTGACGAATTCACACGGAAATTGCGTCACCATGAAATACTATGTGTTCTAAGACATTTCCTTCTAAATCGAGTAACGTTTCTATGGAAACGACAGGATTTTCTTTTGGGATACGACAATCTCATTTCCGATCCACTAATCCATCTTTACTGCATCCCTCACTCCCACACATTGACGAATTCACACGGAAATTGCGTCGCTATGAAATACTATGTGTTCTAAGACATTTCCTTCTAAATCGAGTAACGTTTCTATGGAAACGACAGGATTTTCTTTTGGGATACCTCAATCACATTTCCGATCCACCAATCCTTCTTTACTGCATCCCTCACTCCTAAACATTGACGAATTCACACGGAAATTCCGTCGCTATGAAATACGAGTACTATGTGTTCTAAGACAATTCCTTCTAAATCGAGTAACGTTTCTATGGAAACGACAGAATTTTGTTTTGGGATACGACAATCACATTTCCGATCCACTAATCCTACTTTACTGCATCCATCACTCCCACACATTGACGAATTCACACGGAAATTCCGTCGCTATGAATTGCTATGGGTTCTATGACTTCTCCTTCTAAATCAAGTAACATTTCTATGGAAACGACAGGACTTTTTTTTGGGATACGACAATCTCCTTTCCGATCCACTAATCCTTCTTTACTGCATCCCTCACTCCCAAACATTGACGAATTCACACGGAAATTGCGTCGCTATGAAATACTATGTGTTCTAAGACATTTCCTTCTAAATCGAGTATCGTTTCTATGGATACGACAGGATTTCCTTTTGGGATACGACAATCTCATTTCCGATCCACTAATCCTTCCTTACTGCATCCCTCACTCCACACATTGACGAATTCACACGGAAATTCCGTCGCTATGAAATACGAGTTCTATGTGTTCTAAGACATTTCCTTCTAAATCGAGTAACGTTTCAATGGAAACGACAGGATATTCTTTTGGGATACGACAATCTCATTTCCGATCCACTAATCCTTCTTTACTGCATCCCTCACTCCCACACATTGACGAATTCACACGGAAATTGAGTCGCTATGAAATACTATGTGTTCTAAGACATTTCCTTCTAAATCGAGTAACGTTTCTATGGAAACGACAGGATTTTCTATTGGGATACGACAATCTCATTTCCGATCCACTAATCCTTCTTTACTGCATCCCTCACTCCTACACATTGACGAATTCACACGGAAATTCCGTCGCTATGAATTACGAGTACTATGTGTTCTAAGACATTTCTTTCTAAATCGAGTAACGTTTCTATGGAAACGACAGGATTTCTTTTGGGATACGACAATCTCATTTCCGATCCACTAATCCTTCTTTACTGCATCCCTCACTCCCACACATTGACGAATTCACACGGAAATTGAGTCGCTATGAAATACTATGTGTTCTAAGACATTTCCTTCTAAATCGAGTAACGTTACTATGGAAACGACAGGATTTTCTTTTGGGATACGACAATCTCATTTCCGATCCACTAATCCTTCTTTACTGCATCCCTCACTCCCTCACATTGACGAATTCACACGGAAATTGAGTCGCTAGGAAATGCTATGTGTTCTAAGACATTTCCTTCTAAATCGAGTAACATTTCTATGGAAACGACAGGATTTTCTTTTGGGATACGACAATCACATTTCCGATCCACTAATCCTCCTTTACTGCAACCCTCACTCCAAACATTGACGAATTCACACGGAAATTGCGTCGCTATGAAATACGAGTACTATGTGTTCTAAGACATTTCCTTCTAAATCGAGTAACGTTTCTATGGAAACGACAGGATTTTCATTTGGGATACGACACTCTCATTTCCGATCCACTAATCCTTCTTTACTGCATCCCTCACTCCCACACATTGACGAATTCACACGGAAATTGCGTCACTATGAAATACTATGTGTTCTAAGACATTTCCTTCTAAATCGAGTAACGTTTCTATGGAAACGACAGGATTTTCTTTTGGGATACGACAATCTCATTTCCGATCCACTAATCCTTCTTTACTGCATCCCTCACTCCCACACATTGACGAATTCACACGGAAATTGAGTCGCTATGAAATACTTTGTGTTCTAAGACATTTCCTTCTAAATCGAGTAACGTTTCTATGGAAACGACAGGATTTTCTTTTGGGATACGACAATCACATTTCCGATCCACTAATCCTCCTTTACTGCAACCCTCACTCCCAAACATTGACGAATTCACACGGAAATTGCGTCGCTATGAAATACGAGTACTATGTGTTCTAAGACATTTCCTTCTAAATCGAGTAACGTTTCTATGGAAACGACAGGATTTTCTTTTGGGATACGACAATCTCATTTCCGATCCACTAATCCTTCTTTACTGCATCCCTCACTCCCACACATTGACGAATTCACACGGAAATTGAGTCGCTATGAAATACTATGTGTTCTAAGACATTTCCTTCTAAATCGAGTAACGTTTCTATGGAAACGACAGGATTTTCTTTTGGGATACGACAATCTCATTTCCGATCCACTAATCCTTCTTTACTGCATCCCTCACTCCCACACATTGAGGAGTTCACACGGAAATTGAGTCGCTATGAAATACTATGTGTTCTAAGACATATCCTTCTAAATCGAGTAACGTTTCTATGGAAACGACAGGATTTTCTTTTGGGATACGACAATCTCATTTCTAATCCACTAATCCTTCTTTACTGCATCCCACACTCCCACACATTGACGAATTCACACGGAAATTGAGTCGCTATGAAATACTATGTGTTCTAAGACATTTCCTTCTAAATCTAGTAACATTTCTATGGAAACGACAGTATTTTATTTTGGGATACGACAATCACATTTCCGATCCACTAATCCTCCTTAACTGCAACCCTCACTCCCAAACATTGACGAATTCACACGGAAATTGCGTCGCTATGAAATACGAGTACTATGTGTTCTAAGACATTTCCTTCTAAATCGAGTAACGTTTCTATGGAAACGACAGGATTTTCTTTTGGGATACGACAATCACATTTCCGATCCACTAATCCTTCTTTACTGCATCCCTCACTCCCACACATTGACGAATTCACACGGAAATTGAGTCGCTATGAAATACTATGTGTTCTAAGACATTTCCTTCTATATCGAGTAACGTTTCTATGGAAACGACAGGATTTTCTTTTGGGATACGACAATCTCATTTCCGATCCACTAATCCTTCTTTACTGCATCCCTCACTCCCACACATTGACGAATTCACACGGAAATTGAGTCGCTATGAAATACTATGTGTTCTAAGACATTTCCTTCTAAATCGAGTAACGTTTCTATGGAAACGACAGGATTTTCTTTTGGGATACGACAATCTCATTTCCGATCCACTAATCCTTCTTTACTGCATCCCTCACTCCCACACATTGACGAATTCACACGGAAATTCCGTCGCTATGAAATACGAGTACTATGTGTTCTAAGACATTTCCTTCTAAATCGTGTAACGTTTCTATGGAAACGACAGGATTTTCTTTTGGGATACGACAATCTCATTTCCGATCCACTAATCCTTCTTTACTGCATCCCTCACTCCCACACATTGACGAATTCACACGGAAATTGCGTCACTATGAAATACTATGTGTTCTAAGACATTTCCTTCTAAATCGAGTAACGTTTCTATGGAAACGACAGGATTTTCTTTTGGGATACGACAATCACATTTCCGATCCACTAATCCTTCTTTACTGCATCCCTCACTCCCACACATTGACGAATTCACACGGAAATTCCGTCGCTATGAAATACGAGTACTATGTGTTCTAAGACATTTCCTTCTAAATCGAGTAACGTTTCAATGGAAACGACAGGATTTTCTTTTGGGATACGACAATCTCATTTCCGATCCACTAATCCTTCTTTACTGCATCCCTCACTCCCACACATTGACGAATTCACACGGAAATTGCGTCACTATGAAATACTATGTGTTCTAAGACATTTCCTTCTAAATCGAGTATCGTTTCTATGGAAACGACAGGATTTTCATTTGGGATACGACAATCTCAATTCCGATCCACTAATCCTTCTTTACTGCATCCCTCACTCCTACACATTGACGAATTCACACGGAAATTCCGCGGCTATGAAATACGAGTACAATGTGTTCTAAGACATTTCCTTCTAAATCGAGAAACGTTTCTATGGAAACGACAGGATTTTCTTTTGGGATACGACAATCTCATTTCCGATCCACTAATCCATCTTTACTGGATCCCTCACTCCCACACATTGACGAATTCACACGGAAATTGCGTCGCTATGAAATACTATGTGTTCTAAGACATTTCCTTCTAAATCGAGTAACGTTTCTATGGAAACGACAGGATTTTCTTTTGGGATACCTCAATCACATTTCCGATCCACTAATCCTTCTTTACTGCATCCCTCACTCCCAAACATTGACGAATTCACACGGAAATTCCGTCGCTATGAAATACGAGTACTATGTGTTCTAAGACAATTCCTTCTAAATCGAGTAACGTTTCAATGGAAACGACAGGATTTTCTTTTGGGATACGACAATCTCATTTCCGATCCACTAATCCTCCTTTACTGCATCCGTCACTCCCACACATTGACGAATTCACACGGAAATTGAGTCGCTATGAAATACTATGTGTTCTAAGACATTTCCTTCTAAATCAAGTAACGTTTCTATGGAAACGACAGGATTTTCTTTTGGGATACGACAATCTCATTTCCGATCCACTAATCCTTCTTTACTGCATCCCTCACTCCCACACATTGAGGAATTCACACGGAAATTGAGCCGCTATGAAATACTATGTGTTCTAAGACATTTCCTTCTAAATCGAGTAACGTTTCTATGGAAACGACAGGATTTTCTTTTGGGATACGACAATCCCATTTCTGATCCACTAATCCTTCTTTACTGCATCCCTCACTCCCACACATTGACGAATTCACACGGAAATTGAGTCGCTATGAAATACTATGTGTTCTAAGACATTTCCTTCTAAATCTAGTAACATTTCTATGGAAACGACAGAATTTTCTTTTGGGATACGACAATCACATTTCCGATCCACTAATCCTCCTTTAATGCAACCCTCACTCCCAAACATTGACGAATTCACACGGAAATTGCGTCGCTATGAAATACGATTACTATGTGTTCTAAGACATTTCCTTCTATATCGAGTAACGTTTCTATGGAAACGACAGGATTTTCTTTTGGGATACGACAATCTCATTTCCGATCCACTAATCCTTCTTTACTGCATCCCTCACTCCCACACATTGACGAATTCACACGGAAATTGAGTCGCTATGAAATACTATGTGTTCTAAGACATTTCCTTCTAAATCGAGTAACGTTTCTATGGAAACGACAGGATTTTCTTTTGGGATACGACAATCTCATTTCCGATCCACTAATCCTTCTTTACTGCATCCCTCACTCCCACACATTGACGAATTCACACGGAAATTCCGTCGCTATGAAATACGAGTACTATGTGTTCTAAGACATCTTCTTCTAAATCGAGTAACGTTTCTATGGAAACGACAGGATTTTCTTTTGGGATACGACAATCTCATTTCTGATCCACTAATCCTTCTTTAGTGCATCCCACACTCCCACACATTCACGAATTCACACGGAAATTGCGTCACTATGAAATACTATGTGTTGTAAGACATTTCCTTCTAAATCGAGTAACGTTTCTATGGAAACGACAGGATTTTCTTTTGGGATACGACAATCTCATTTCCGATCCACTAATCCTTCTTTACTGCATCCCTCACTCCCGCACATTGACGAATTCACACGGAAATTGAGTCGCTATGAAATACTATGTGTTCTAAGACATTTCCTTCTAAATCGAGTAACATTTCTATGGAAACGGCAGGATTTTCTTTTGGGATACGACAATCACATTTCCGATCCACTAATCCTCCTTTACTGCAACCCTCACTCCCAAACATTGACGAATTCACACGGAAATTGCGTCGCTATGAAATACTATGTGTTCTAAAAAAATTTCCTTCTAAATCGAGTAACGTTTCTATGGAAACGACAGGATTTTCTTTTGGGATACGACAATCTCACTTCCGATCCACTAATCCTTCTTTACTGCATCCCTCACTCCCACACATTGACGAATTCACACGGAAATTCCGTCGCTATGAAATACGAGTACTATGTGTTCTAAGACATTTCCTTCTAAATCGAGTAACGTTTCTATGGAAACGACAGGATTTTCTTTTGGGATACGACAATCACATTACCGATCCACTAATCCTTCTTTACTGCATCCCTCACTCCCCAACATTGACGAATTCACACGGAAATTCCGTCGCTATGAAATACGAGTACTATGTGTTCTAAGACATTTCCTTCTAAATCGAGTAACGTTTCTATGGAAACGACAGGATTGTCTTTTGGGATACGACAATCTCATTTCCGATCCACTAATCCTTCTTTACTGCATCCCTCACTCCCACACATTGACGAATTCACACGGAAATTGAGTCGCTATGAAATACTATGTGTTCTAAGACATTTCCTTCTAAATCGAGTAACGTTTCTATGGAAACGACAGGATTTTCTCTTGGGATACGACAATCTCATTTCCGATCCACTAATCCTTCTTTACTGCATCCCTCACTCCCAAACATTGACGAATTCACACGGAAATTGCGTCGCTATGAAATACTATGTGTTCTAAGACATTTCCTTCTAAATCGAGTAACGTTCTTATGGAAACGACAGGATTTTCTTTTGGGATACGACAATCTCATTTCCGATCCACTAATCCTTCTTTACTGCATCCCTCACTCCCACACATTGACGAATTCACACGGAAATTCCGTCGCTATGAAATTCGAGTACTATGTGTTCTAAGACATTTCCTTCTAAATCGAGTAACGTTTCTATGGAAACGACAGGATTTTCTTTTGGGATACGACAATCCCATTTCTGATCCACTAATCCTTCTTTACTGCATCCCTCACTCCCACACATTGACGAATTCACACGGAAATTGAGTCGCTATGAAATACTATGTGTTCTAAGACATTTCCTTCTAAATCGAGTAACGTTTCTATGGAAACGACAGGATTTTCTTTTGGGATACGACAATCTCATTTCCGATCCACTAATCCTTCTTTACTGCATCCCTCACTCCCACACATTGACGAATTCACACGGAAATTGAGTCGCTGTGAAATACTATGTGTTCTAAGACATTTCCTTCTATATCGAGTAACGTTTCTATGGAAACGACAGGATTTTCTTTTGGGATACGACAATCTCATTTCCGATCCACTAATCCTTCTTTACTGCATCCCTCACTCCCACACATTGACGAATTCGCACGGAAATTGAGTCGCTATGAAATACTATGTGTTCTAAGACATTTCCTTCTAAATCGAGTAACGTTTCTATGGAAACGACAGGATTTTCTTTTGGGATACGACAATCACATTACCGATCCACTAATCCTTCTTTACTGCATCCCTCACTCCCCAACATTGACGAATTCACACGGAAATTCCGTCGCTATGAAATACGAGTACTATGTGTTCTAAGACATTTCCTTCTAAATCGAGTAACGTTTCTATGGAAACGACAGGATTGTCTTTTGGGATACGACAATCTCATTTCCGATCCACTAATCCTTCTTTACTGCATCCCTCACTCCCACACATTGACGAATTCACACGGAAATTGAGTTGCTATGAAATACTATGTGTTCTAAGACATTTCCTTCTAAATCTAGTAACATTTCTATGGAAACGACAGAATTTTCTTTTGGGATACGACAATCACATTTCCGATCCACTAATCCTCCTTTCCTGCAACCCTCACTCCCAAACATTGACGAATTCACACGGAAATTGCGTCGCTATGAAATACGAGTATTATGTGTTCTAAGACATTTCCTTCTAAATCGAGTAACGTTTCTATGGAAACGACAGGATTTTCTTTTGGGATACGACAATCACATTTCCGATCCACTAATCCTTCTTTACTGCATCCCTCACTCCCACACATTGACGAATTCACACGGAAATTGAGTCGCTATGAAATACTATGTGTTCTAAGACATTTCCTTCGATATCGAGTAACGTTTTTTATTGAAACGACAGGATTTTCTTTTGGGATACGACAATCTCATTTCCGATCCACTAATCCTTCTTTACTGCATCCCTCACTCCCACACATTGACGAATTCACACGGAAATTGAGTCGCTATGAAATACTATGTGTTCTAAGACATTTCCTTCTAAATCGAGTAACGTTTCTATGGAAACGACAGGATTTTCTTTTGGGATACGACAATCTCATTTCCGATCCACTAATCCTTCTTTACTGCATCCCTCACTCCCACACATTGACGAATTCACACGGAAATTGAGTCGCTGTGAAATACTATGTGTTCTAAGACATTTCCTTCTATATCGAGTAACGTTTCTATGGAAACGACAGGATTTTCTTTTGGGATACGACAATCTCATTTCCGATCCACTAATCCTTCTTTACTGCATCCCTCACTCCCACACATTGACGAATTCGCACGGAAATTGAGTCGCTATGAAATACTATGTGTTCTAAGACATTTCCTTCTAAATCGAGTAACGTTTCTATGGAAACGACAGGATTTCCTTTTGGGATACGACAATCACATTTCCGATCCACTAATCCTTCTGTACTGCATCCCTGACTCCCACACATTGACGAATTCACACGGAAATTCCGTCGCTATGAAATACGAGTACTATGTGTTCTAAGACATTTCCTTCTAAATCGAGTAACGTTTCTATGGAAACGACAGGATTTTCTTTTGGGATACGACAATCTCATTTCTGATCCACTAATCCTTCTTTACTGCATCCCTCACTCCCACACATTGACGAATTCACACGGAAATTGCGTCACTATGAAATACTATGTGTTCTAAGACATTTCCTTCTAAATCGAGTAACGTTTCTATGGAAACGACAGGATTTTCTTTTGGGATACGACAATCTCATTTCCGATCCACTAATCCTTCTTTACTGCATCCCTCACTCCCGCACATTGACGAATTCACACGGAAATTGAGTCGCTATGAAATACTATGTGTTCTAAGACATTTCCTTCTAAATCGAGTAACATTTCTATGGAAACGGCAGGATTTTCTTTTGGGATACGACAATCACATTTCCGATCCACTAATCCTCCTTTACTGCAACCCTCACTCCCAAACACTGACGAATTCACACGGAAATTGCGTCGCTATGAAATACTATGTGTTCTAAGACATTTCCTTCTAAATCGAGTAACGTTTCTATGGAAACGACAGGATTTTCTTTTGGGATACGACAATCTCACTTCCGATCCACTAATCCTTCTTTACTGCATCCCTCACTCCCACACATTGACGAATTCACACGGAAATTCCGTCGCTATGAAATACGAGTACTATGTGTTCTAAGACATTTCCTTCTAAATCGAGTAACGTTTCTATGGAAACGACAGGATTTTCTTTTGGGATACGACAATCACATTACCGATCCACTAATCCTTCTTTACTGCATCCCTCACTCCCAAACATTGACGAATTCACACGGAAATTCCGTCGCTATGAAATACGAGTACTATGTGTTCTAAGACATTTCCTTCTAAATCGAGTAACGTTTCTATGGAAACGACAGGATTTTCTTTTGGGATACGACAATCTCATTTCCGATCCACTAATCCTTCTTTACTGCATCCCTCACTCCCACACATTGACGAATTCACACGGAAATTGAGTCGCTATGAAATACTATGTGTTCTAAGACATTTCCTTTTAAATCGAGTAACGTTTCTATGGAAACGACAGGATTTTCTTTTGGGATACGACAATCTCATTTCCGATCCACTAATCCTTCTTTACTGCATCCCTCACTCCCAAACATTGACGAATTCACACGGAAATTGCGTCGCTATGAAATACTATGTGTTCTAAGACATTTCCTTCTAAATCGAGTAACGTTCCTATGGAAACGACAGGATTTTCTTTTGGGATACGACAATCTCATTTCCGATCCACTAATCCTTCTTTACTGCATCCCTCACTCCCACACATTAACGAATTCACACGGAAATTGCGTCGCTATGATATACTATGTGTTCTAAGACATTTAGTTCTAAATCGAGTAACGTTTCTATGGAAACGACAGGATTTTCTTTTGGGATACGACAATCTCATTTCCGATCCACTAATCCTTCCTTACTGCATCCCTCACTCCACACATTGACGACTTCACACGGAAATTCCGTCGCTATGAAATACTATGTGTTCTAAGACATTTCCTTCTAAATCGAGTAACGTTTTTATGGAAACGACAGGATTTTCTTTTGGGATACGACAATCACATTTCTGATCCACTAATCCTTCTTTACTGCATCCCTCACTCCCAAACATTGACGAATTCACACGGAAATTCCGTCGCTATGAAATACGAGTACTATGTGTTCTAAGACATTTCCTTCTAAATCGAGTAACATTTCTATGGAAACGACAGGATTTTCTTTTGGGATACGACAATCACATTTCCGATCCACTAATCCTCCTTTACTGCAACCCTCACTCCCAAACATTGACGAATTCACACGGAAATTGCGTCGCTATGAAATACGAGTACTATGTGTTCTAAGACATTTCCTTCTAAATCGAGTAACGTTTCTATGGAAACGACAGGATTTTCTTTTGGGATACGACAATCTCATTTCCGATCCACTAATCCTTCTTTATTGCATCCCTCACTCCCACACATAGACGAATTCACACGGAAATTGCGTCACTATGAAATACTATGTGTTCTAAGACATTTCCTTCTAAATCGAGTAACGTTTCTATGGAAACGACAGGATTTCCTTTTGGGATACGACAATCTCATTTCCGATCCACTAATCCTTCTTTACTGCATCCCTCACTCCCAAACATTGACGAATTCACACGGAAATAGAGTCGCTATGAAATACTATGCGTTCTAAGTCATTTCCTTCTAAATCGAGTAACATTTCTATGGAAACGACAGGATTTTCTTTTGGGATACGACAATCACATTTCCGATCCACTAATCCTCCTTTACTGCAACCCTCACTCCCAAACATTGACGAATTCACACGGAAATTGCGTCGCTATGAAATACGAGTACAATGTGTTCTAAGACATTTCCTTCTAAATCGAGTAACGTTTCTATGGAAACGACAGGATTTTCTTTTGGGATACGACAATCTCATTTCCGATCCACTAATCCTTCTTTATTGCATCCCTCACTCCCACACATTGACGAATTCACACGGAAATTGCGTCACTATGAAATACTATGTGTTCTAAGACATTTCCTTCTAAATCGAGTAACGTTTCTATGGAAACGACAGGATTTCCTTTTGGGATACGACAATCTCATTTCCGATCCACTAATCCTTCTTTACTGCATCCCTCACTCCCAAACATTGACGAATTCACACGGAAATAGAGTCGCTATGAAATACTATGTGTTCTAAGTCATTTCCTTCTAAATCGAGTAACGTTTCTATGGAAACGACAGGATTTTCTTTTGGGATACGACAATCACATTTCCGATCCACTAATCCTCCTTTACCGCAACCCTCACTCCCAAACATTGACGAATTCACACGGAAATTGCGTTGCTATGAAATACGAGTACTATGTGTTCTAAGACATTTCCTTCTAAATCGAGTAACGTTTCAATGGAAACGACAGGATTTTCTTTTGGGATACGACAATCTCATTTCCGATCCACTAATCCTCCTTTACTGCAACCCTCACTCCCAAACATTGACGAATTCACACGGAAATTGAGTCGCTATGAAATTCTATGTGTTCTAAGACATTTCCTTCTATATCGAGTAACGTTTCTATGGAAACGACAGGATTTTCTTTTGGGATACGACAATCTCATTTCCGATCCACTAATCCTTCTTTACTGCATCCCTCACTCCCACACATTGACGAATTCACACGGAAATTCCGTCGCTATGAAATACGAGTACTATGTGTTCTAAGACATTTCCTTCTAAATCGAGTAACGTTTCTATGGAAACGACAGGATTTTCTTTTGGGATACGACAATCTCATTTCCGATCCACTAATCCTTCTATACTGCATCCCTCACTCCCACACATTGACGAATTCACACGGAAATTGAGTCGCTATGAAATACTATGTGTTCTAAGACATTTCCTTCTAAATCGAGTAACGTTTCTATGGAAACGACAGGATTTTCTTTTGGGATACGACAATCTCATTTCCGATCCACTAATCCTTCTTTACTGCATCCCTCACTCCCAAACATTGACGAATTCACACGGAAATTGCGTCGCTATGAAATACTATGTGTTCTAAGACATTTCCTTCTAAATCGAGTAACGTTTCTATGGAAACGACAGGATTTTCTTTTGGGATACGACAATCTCATTTCCGATCCACTAATCCTTCTTTACTGCATCCCTCACTCTCACACATTAACGAATTCACACGGAAATTGCGTCGCTATGATATACTATGTGTTCTAAGACATTTAGTTCTAAATCGAGTAACGTTTCTATGGAAACGACAGGATTTTCTTTAGGGATACGACAATCTCATTTCCGATCCACTAATCCTTCCTTACTGCATCCCTCACTCCACACATTGACGAATTCACACGGAAATTCCGTCGCTATGAAATACTATGTGTCCTAAGACATTTCCTTCTAAATCGAGTAACGTTTCTATGGAAACACAGGATTTTATTTTGGGATACGACAATCACATTTCCGATCCACTAATCCTCCTTTACTGCAACCCTCACTCCCAAACATTGACGAATTCACACGGAAATTGCGTCGCTATGAAATACGAGTACTATGTGTTCTAAGACATTTCCTTCTAAATCGAGTAACGTTTCTATGGAAACGACAGGATTTTCTTTTGGGATACGACAATCTCATTTCCGATCCACTAATCCTTCTTTATTGCATCCCTCACTCCCACACATTGACGAATTCACTCGGAAATTGCGTCACTATGAAATACTATGTGTTCTAAGACATTTCCTTCTAAATCGAGTAACGTTTCTATGGAAACGACAGGATTTCCTTTTGGGATACGACAATCTCATTTCCGATCCACTAATCCTTCTTTACTGCATCCCTCACTCCCAAACATTGACGAATTCACACGGAAATTGAGTCGCTATGAAATACTATGTGTTCTAAGTCATTTCCTTCTAAATCGAGTAACGTTTCTATGGAAACACAGGATTTTCTTTTGGCATACGACAATCACATTTCCGATCCACTAATCCTACTTTACTGCAACCCTCACTCCCAAACATTGACGAATTCACACGGAAATTGCGTCGCTATGAAATACGAGTACTATGTGTTCTAAGACATTTCCTTCTAAATCGAGTAACGTTACTATGGAAACGACAGGATTTTCTTTTGGGATACGACAATCTCATTTCCGATCCACTAATCCTTCTTTATTGCATCCCTCACTCCCACACATTGACGAATTCACACGGAAATTGCGTCACTATGAAATACTATGTGTTCTAAGACATTTCCTTCTAAATCGAGTAACGTTTCTATGGAAACGACAGGATTTCCTTTTGGGATACGACAATCTCATTTCCGATCCACTAATCCTTCTTTACTGCATCCCTCACTCCCAAACATTGACGAATTCACACGGAAATTGAGTCGCTATGAAATACTATGTGTTCTAAGACATTTCCTTCTAAATCGAGTAACGTTTCTATGGAAACACAGGATTTTCTTTTGGCATACGACAATCACATTTCCGATCCACTAATCCTCCTTTACTGCAACCCTCACTCCCAAACATTGACGAATTCACACGGAAGTTGCGTCGCTATGAAATACGAGTACTATGTGTTCTAAGACATTTCCTTCTAAATCGAGTAACGTTTCTATGGAAACGACAGGATTTTCTTTTGGGATACGACAATCTCATTTCCGATCCACTAATCCTTCTTTACTGCATCCCTCACTCCCAAACATTGACGAATTCACACGGAAATTGAGTCGCTATGAAATACTATGTGTTCTAAGTCATTTCCTTCTAAATCGAGTAACGTTTCTATGGAAACGACAGGATTTTCTTTTGGGATACGACAATCACATTTCCGATCCACTAATCCTTCTTTACTGCATCCCTCACTCCCAAACACTGACGAATTCACACGGAAATTGAGTCGCTATGAAATACTATGTGTTCTAAGTCATTTCCTTCTAAATCGAGTAACGTTTCTATGGAAACGACAGGATTTTCTTTTGGGATACGACAATCACATTTCCGATCCACTAATCCTTCTTTACTGCATCCCTCACTCCCACACATTGACGAATTCACACGGAAATTCCGTCGCTATGAAATACGAGTACTATGTGCTCTAAGACATTTCCTTCTAAATCGAGTAACGTTTCTATGAAAACGACAGGATTATCTTTTGGGATACGACAATCACATTTCCGATCCACTAATCCTTCTTTACTGCATCCCTCACTCCCAAACATTGACGAATTCACACGGAAATTCCGTCGCTATGAAATACGAGTACTATGTGTTCTAAGACATTTCCTTCTAAATCGAGTAACGTTTCTATGGAAACGACAGGATTTTCTTTTGGGATACGACAATCTCATTTCCGATCCACTAATCCTTCTTTATTGCATCCCTCACTCCCAAACATTGACGAATTCACACGGAAATTGAGTCGCTATGAAATACTATGTGTTCTAAGTCATTTCCTTCTAAATCGAGTAACGTTTCTATGGAAACACAGGATTTTCTTTTGGCATACGACAATCACATTTCCGATCCACTAATCCTCCTTTACTGCAACCCTCACTCCCAAACATTGACGAATTCACACGGAAATTGCGTCACTATGAAATACTATGTGTTCTAAGACATTTCCTTCTAAATCGAGTAACGTTTCTATGGAAACGACAGGATTTCCTTTTGGGATACGACAATCTCATTTCCGATCCACTAATCCTTCTTTACTGCATCCCTCACTCCCAAACATTGACGAATTCACACGGAAATTGAGTCGCTATGAAATACTATGTGTTCTAAGTCATTTCCTTCTAAATCGAGTAACGTTTCTATGGAAACGACAGGATTTTCTTTTGGGATACGACAATCACATTTCCGATCCACTAATCCTTCTTTACTGCATCCCTCACTCCCACACATTGACGAATTCACACGGAAATTCCGTCGCTATGAAATACGAGTACTATGTGCTCTAAGACATTTCCTTCTAAATCGAGTAACGTTTCTATGAAAACGACAGGATTTTCTTTTGGGATACGACAATCACATTTCCGATCCACTAATCCTTCTTTACTGCATCCCTCACTCCCAAACATTGACGAATTCACACGGAAATTCCGTCGCTATGAAATACGAGTACTATGTGTTCTAAGACATTTCCTTCCAAATCGAGTAACGTTTCTATGGAAACGACAGGATTTTCTTTTGGGATAAGACAATCTCATTTCCGATCCACTAATCCTTCTTTACTGCATCCCTCACTCCCAAACATTGACGAATTCACACGGAAATTGCGTCGCTATGAAATACTATGTGTTCTAAGACATTTCCTTCTAAATCGAGTAACGTTTCTATGGAAACGACAGGATTTTCTTTTGGGATACGACAATCTCATTTCCGATCCACTAATCCTTCTTTATTGCATCCCTCACTCCCACACATTGACGAATTCACACGGAAATTGCGTCACTATGAAATACTATGTGTTCTAAGACATTTCCTTCTAAATCGAGTAACGTTTCTATGGAAACGACAGGATTTCCTTTTGGGATACGACAATCTCATTTCCGATCCACTAGTCCTTCTTTACTGCATCCCTCACTCCCAAACATTGACGAATTCACACGGAAATTGAGTCGCTATGAAATACTATGTGTTCTAAGTCATTTCCTTCTAAATCGAGTAACGTTTCTATGGAAACACAGGATTTTCTTTTGGCATACGACAATCACATTTCCGATCCACTAATCCTACTTTACTGCAACCCTCACTCCCAAACATTGACGAATTCACACGGAAATTGCGTCGCTATGAAATACGAGTACTATGTGTTCTAAGACATTTCCTTCTAAATCGAGTAACGTTACTATGGAAACGACAGGATTTTCTTTTGGGATACGACAATCTCATTTCCGATCCACTAATCCTTCTTTATTGCATCCCTCACTCCCACACATTGACGAATTCACACGGAAATTGCGTCACTATGAAATACTATGTGTTCTAAGACATTTCCTTCTAAATCGAGTAACGTTTCTATGGAAACGACAGGATTTCCTTTTGGGATACGACAATCTCATTTCCGATCCACTAATCCTTCTTTACTGCATCCCTCACTCCCAAACATTGACGAATTCACACGGAAATTGAGTCGCTATGAAATACTATGTGTTCTAAGACATTTCCTTCTAAATCGAGTAACGTTTCTATGGAAACACAGGATTTTCTTTTGGCATACGACAATCACATTTCCGATCCACTAATCCTCCTTTACTGCAACCCTCACTCCCAAACATTGACGAATTCACACGGAAATTGCGTCGCTATGAAATACGAGTACTATGTGTTCTAAGACATTTCCTTCTAAATCGAGTAACGTTTCTATGGAAACGACAGGATTTTCTTTTGGGATACGACGATCTCATTTCCGATCCACTAATCCTTCTTTACTGCATCCCTCACTCCCAAACATTGACGAATTCACACGGAAATTGAGTCGCTATGAAATACTATGTGTTCCAAGTCATTTCCTTCTAAATCGAGTAACGTTTCTATGGAAACGACAGGATTTTCTTTTGGGATACGACAATCACATTTCCGATCCACTAATCCTTCTTTACTGCATCCCTCACTCCCAAACACTGACGAATTCACACGGAAATTGAGTCGCTATGAAATACTATGTGTTCTAAGTCATTTCCTTCTAAATCGAGTAACGTTTCTATGGAAACGACAGGATTTTCTTTTGGGATACGACAATCACATTTCCGATCCACTAATCCTTCTTTACTGCATCCCTCACTCCCACACATTGACGAATTCACACGGAAATTCCGTCGCTATGAAATACGAGTACAATGTGCTCTAAGACATTTCCTTCTAAATCGAGTAACGTTTCTATGAAAACGACAGGATTATCTTTTGGGATACGACAATCACATTTCCGATCCACTAATCCTTCTTTACTGCATCCCTCACTCCCAAACATTGACGAATTCACACGGAAATTCCGTCGCTATGAAATACGAGTACTATGTGTTCTAAGACATTTCCTTCTAAATCGAGTAACGTTTCTATGGAAACGACAGGATTTTCTTTTGGGATACGACAATCTCATTTCCGATCCACTAATCCTTCTTTATTGCATCCCTCACTCCCAAACATTGACGAATTCACACGGAAATTGAGTCGCTATGAAATACTATGTGTTCTAAGTCATTTCCTTCTAAATCGAGTAACGTTTCTATGGAAACACAGGATTTTCTTTTGGCATACGACAATCACATTTCCGATCCACTAATCCTCCTTTACTGCAACCCTCACTCCCAAACATTGACGAATTCACACGGAAATTGCGTCACTATGAAATACTATGTGTTCTAAGACATTTCCTTCTAAATCGAGTAACGTTTCTATGGAAACGACAGGATTTCCTTTTGGGATACGACAATCTCATTTCCGATCCACTAATCCTTCTTTACTGCATCCCTCACTCCCAAACATTGACGAATTCACACGGAAATTGAGTCGCTATGAAATACTATGTGTTCTAAGTCATTTCCTTCTAAATCGAGTAACGTTTCTATGGAAACGACAGGATTTTTTTTTGGGATACGACAATCACATTTCCGATCCACTAATCCTTCTTTACTGCATCCCTCACTCCCACACATTGACGAATTCACACGGAAATTGCGTCGCTATGATGTACTATGTGTTCTAAGACATTTAGTTCTAAATCGAGTAACGTTTCTATGGAAACGACAGGATTTTCTTTTGGGATACGACAATCTCATTTCCGATCCACTAATCCTTCCTTACTGCATCCCTCACTCCACACATTGACGAATTCACACGGAAATTCCGTCGCTATGAAATACTATGTGTTCTAAGACATTTCCTTCTAAATCGAGTAACGTTTCAATGGAAACACAGGATTTTCTTTTGGGATACGACAATCACATTTCCGATCCACTAATCCTTCTTTACTGCATCCCTCACTCCCACACATTGACGAATTCACACGGAAATTGAGTCGCTATGAAATACTATGTGTTCTAAGACATTTCCTTCTAAATCGAGTAACGTTTCTATGGAAACGACAGGATTTTCTTTTGGGATACGACAATCTCATTTCCGATCCACTAATCCTACTTTACTGCATCCCTCACTCCCACACATTGACGAATTCACACGGAAATTGAGTCGCTATGAAATACTATGTGTTCTAAGACATTTCCTTCTAAATCGAGTAACGTTTCTATGGAAACGACAGGATTTTCTTTTGGGATACGACAATCTCATTTCCGATCCACTAATCCTTCTTTACTGCATCCCTCACTCCCACACATTGACGAATTCACACGGAAATTCCGTCGCTATGAAATACGAGTACTATGTGTTCTAAGACATTTCCTTCTAAATCGAGTAACGTTTCTATGGAAACGACAGGATTTTCTTTTGGGATAGGACAATCACATTTCCGATCCACTAATCCTTCTTTACTGCATCCCTCACTCCCAAACATTGACGAATTCACACGGAAATTCCGTCGCTATGAAATACGAGTACTATGTGTTCTAAGACATTTTCTTCTAAATCGAGTAACGTTTCTATGGAAACGACAGGATTTTCTTTTGGGATACGACAATCTCATTTCCGATCCACTAATCCTTCTATACTGCATCCCTCACTCCCACACATTGACGAATTCACACGGAAATTGAGTCGCTATGAAATACTATGTGTTGTAAGACATTTCCTTCTAAATCGAGTAACGTTTCTATGGAAACGACAGGATTTTCTTTTGGGATACGACAATCTCATTTCCGATCCACTAATCTTTCTTTACTGCATCCCTCACTCCCACACATTAACGAATTCACACGGAAATTGCGTCGCTATGATATACTATGTGTTCTAAGACATTTAGTTCTAAATCGAGTAACGTTTCTATGGAAACGTCAGGATTTTCCTTTGGGATACGACAATCTCATTTCCGTTCCACTAATCCTTCCTTACTGCATCCCTCACTCCACACATTGACGAATTCACACGGAAATTCCGTCGCTATGAAATACTATGTGTTCTAAGACATTTCCTTCCAAATCGAGTAACGTTTCTATGGAAACGACAGGATTTTCTTTTGGGATACGACAATCACATTTCCGATCCACTAATCCTTCTTTACTGCATTCCTCACTCCCAAACATTGACGAATTCACACGGAAATTCCGTCGCTATGAAATACGAGTACTATGTGTTCTAAGATATTTCCTTCTAAATCGAGTAACGTTTCTATGGAAACGACAGGATATTCTTTTGGGATACGGCAATCTCATTTCCGATCCACTAATCCTTCTTTACTGCATCCCTCACTCCCACACATTGACGAATTCACACGGAAATTGAGTCGCTATGAAATACAATGTGTTCTAAGACATTTCCTTCTAAATCGAGTAACGTTTCTGTGGAAACGACAGGATTTTCTTTTGGGATACGACAATCTCATTTCCGATCCACTAATCCTTCATTACTGCATCCCTCACTCCCACACATTGACGAATTCACACGGAAATTCCGTCGCTATGAAATACGAGTACTATGTGTTCTAAGACATTTCCTTCTAAATCGAGTAACGTTTCTATGGAAACGACAGGATTTTCTTTTGGGATACGACAATCTCATTTCCGATCCACTAATCCTTCTTTACTGCATCCCTCACTCCCACACATTGACGAATTCACACGGAAATTGAATCGCTATGAAATACTATGTGTTCTAAGACATTTCCTTCTAAATCGAGTAACGTTTCTATGGAAACGACAGGATTTTCTTTTGGGATACGACAATCTCATTTCCGATCCACTAATCCTTCTTTACTGCATCCCTCACTCCCACACATTGACGAATTCACACGGAAATTGAGTCGCTATGAAATACTATGTGTTCTAAGACATTTCCTTCTAAATCGAGTAACATTTCTATGGAAACGACAGGATTTTCTTTTTGGATACGACAATCACATTTCCGATCCACTAATCCTCCTTTACTGCAACCCTCACTCCCAAACGTTGACGAATTCACACGGAAATTGCGTCGCTATGAAATACAAGTACTATGTGTTCTAAGACGTTTCCCTCTAAATCGAGTAACGTTTCTATGGAAGCGACAGGATTTTCTTTTGGGATACGACAATCTCATATCCGATCCACTAATCCTTCTTTACTGCATCCCTCACTCCCACACATTGACGAATTCACACGGAAATTGCGTCACTATGAAATACTATGTGTTCTAAGACATTTCCTTCTAAATCGAGTAACGTTTCTATGGAAACGACAGGATTTTCTTTTTGGATACGACAATCTCATTTCCGATCCACTAATCCTTCTTTACTGCATCCCCCACTCCCACACATTGACGAAATCACACGGAAATTGAGTCGCTATGAAATACTATGTGTTCTAAGACATTTCCTTCTAAATCGAGTAACGTTTCTATGGAAACGACAGGATTTTCTTTTGGGATACGACAATCACATTTCCAATCCACTAATCCTCCTTTACTGCAACCCTCACTCCCAAACATTGACGAATTCACACGGAAATTGCGTCGCTATGAAATACGAGTACTATGTGTTCTAAGACATTTCCTTCTAAATCGAGTAACGTTTCTATGGAAACGACAGGATTTTCTTTTGGGATACGACAATCTCATTTCCGATCCACTAATCCTTCTTTACTGCATCCCTCACTCCCACACATTGAGGAATTCACACGGAAATTGAGTCGCTATGAAATACTATTTGTTCTAAGACATTTCCTTCTAAATCGAGTAACGTTTCTATGGAAACGACAGGATTTTCTTTTGGGATGCGACAATCTTATTTCCGATCACTAAGCCTTCTTTACTGCATCCCTCACTCCCACACATTGACGAATTCACACGGAAATTGAGTCGCTATGAAATACTATGTGTTCTAAGACATTTCCTTCTAAATCGAGTAACGTTTCTATGGAAACGACAGGATTTTCTTTTGGGATACGACAATCTCATTTCCGATCCACTAATCCTTCTTTACTGCATCCCTCACTCCCACACATTGACGAATTCACACGGAAATTGAGTCGCTATGAAATACTATGTGTTCTAAGACATTTCCTTCTATATCGAGTAACGTTTCTATGGAAACGACAGGATTTTCTTTTGGGATACGACAATCTCATTTCCGATCCACTAATCCTTCTTTACTGCATCCCTCACTCCCACACATTGACGAATTCACACGGAAATTGAGTCGCTATGAAATACTATGTGTTCTAAGACATTTCCTTCTAAATCGAGTAACGTTTCTATGGAAACGACAGGATTTTCTTTTGGGATACGACAATCTCATTTCCGATCCACTAATCCTTCTTTACTGCATCCCTCACTCCCACACATTGACGAATTCACACGGAAATTCCGTCGCTATGAAATACGAGTACTATGTGTTCTAAGACATTTCCTTCTAAATCGAGTAACGTTTCTATGGAAACGACAGGATTTTCTTATGGGATACGACAATCTCATTTCCGATCCACTAATCCTTCTTTACTGAATCCCTCACTCCCACACATTGACGAATTCACACGGAAATTGCGTCACTATGAAATCCTATGTGTTCTAAGACATTTCCTTCTAAATCGAGTAACGTTTCTATGGAAACGACCGGATTTCCTTTTGGGATACGACATTCTCATTTCCGATCCACTAATCCTTCTTTACTGCATCCCTCACTCCCAAACATTGACGAATTCACACGGAAATTGAGTCGCTATGAAATACTATGTGTTCTAAGTCATTTCCTTCTAAATCGAGTAACGTTTCTATGGAAACGACAGGATTTTCTTTTGGGATACGACAATCACATTTCCGATCCACTAATCCTTCTTTACTGCATCCCTCACTCCCACACATTGACGAATTCACACGGAAATTCCGTCGCTATGAAATACGTGTACTGTGTGCCCTAAGACATTTCCTTCTAAATCGAGTAACGTTTCTATGAAAACGACAGGATTTTCTTTTGGGATACGACAATCACATTTCCGATCCACTAATCCTTCTTTACTGCATCCCTCACTCCCAAACATTGACGAATTCACACGGAAATTCCGTCGCTATGAAATACGAGTACTATGTGTTCTAAGACATTTCCTTCTAAATCGAGTAACGTTTCTATGGAAACGACAGGATTTTCTTTTGGGATAAGACAATCTCATTTCCGATCCACTAATCCTTCTTTACTGCATCCCTCACTCCCAAACATTGACGAATTCACACGGAAATTGCGTCGCTATGAAATACTATGTGTTCTAAGACATTTCCTTCTAAATCGAGTAACGTTTCTATGGAAACGACAGGATTTTCTTTTGGGATACGACAATCTCATTTCCGATCCACTAATCCTTCTTTATTGCATCCCTCACTCCCACACATTAACGAATTCACACGGAAATTGCGTCGCTATGATGTACTATGTGTTCTAAGACATTTAGTTCTAAATCGAGTAACGTTTCTATGGAAACGACAGGATTTTCTTTTGGGATACGACAATCTCATTTCCGATCCACTAATCCTTCCTTACTGCATCCCTCACTCCACACATTGACGAATTCACACGGAAATTCCGTCGCTATGAAATACTATGTGTTCTAAGACATTTCCTTCTAAATCGAGTAACGTTTCAATGGAAACACAGGATTTTCTTTTGGGATACGACAATCACATTTCCGATCCACTAATCCTTCTTTACTGCATCCCTCACTCCCACACATTGACGAATTCACACGGAAATTGAGTCGCTATGAAATACTATGTGTTCTAAGACATTTCCTTCTAAATCGAGTAACGTTTCTATGGAAACGACAGGATTTTCTTTTGGGATACGACAATCTCATATCCGATCCACTAATCCTACTTTACTGCATCCCTCACTCCCACACATTGACGAATTCACACGGAAATTGAGTCGCTATGAAATACTATGTGTTCTAAGACATTTCCTTCTAAATCGAGTAACGTTTCTATGGAAACGACAGGATTTTCTTTTGGGATACGACAATCTCATTTCCGATCCACTAATCCTTCTTTACTGCATCCCTCACTCCCACACATTGACGAATTCACACGGAAATTCCGTCGCTATGAAATACGAGTACTATGTGTTCTAAGACATTTCCTTCTAAATCGAGTAACGTTTCTATGGAAACGACAGGATTTTCTTTTGGGATAGGACAATCACATTTCCGATCCACTAATCCTTCTTTACTGCATCCCTCACTCCCAAACATTGACGAATTCACACGGAAATTCCGTCGCTATGAAATACGAGTACTATGTGTTCTAAGACATTTTCTTCTAAATCGAGTAACGTTTCTATGGAAACGACAGGATTTTCTTTTGGGATACGACAATCTCATTTCCGATCCAATAATCCTTCTATACTGCATCCCTCACTCCCACACATTGACGAATTCACACGGAAATTGAGTCGCTATGAAATACTATGTGTTCTAAGACATTTCCTTCTAAATCGAGTAACGTTTCTATGGAAACGACAGGATTTTCTTTTGGGATACGACAATCTCATTTCCGATCCACTAATCTTTCTTTACTGCATCCCTCACTCCCACACATTAACGAATTCACACGGAAATTGCGTCGCTATGATATACTATGTGTTCTAAGACATTTAGTTCTAAATCGAGTAACGTTTCTATGGAAACGTCAGGATTTTCCTTTGGGATACGACAATCTCATTTCCGTTCCACTAATCCTTCCTTACTGCATCCCTCACTCCACACATTGACGAATTCACACGGAAATTCCGTCGCTATGAAATACTATGTGTTCTAAGACATTTCCTTCCAAATCGAGTAACGTTTCTATGGAAACGACAGGATTTTCTTTTGGGATACGACAATCACATTTCCGATCCACTAATCCTTCTTTACTGCATCCCTCACTCCCAAACATTGACGAATTCACACGGAAATTCCGTCGCTATGAAATACGAGTACTATGTGTTCTAAGATATTTCCTTCTAAATCGAGTAACGTTTCTATGGAAACGACAGGATATTCTTTTGGGATACGGCAATCTCATTTCCGATCCACTAATCCTTCTTTACTGCATCCCTCACTCCCACACATTGACGAATTCACACGGAAATTGAGTCGCTATGAAATACTATGTGTTCTAAGACATTTCCTTCTAAATCGAGTAACGTTTCTGTGGAAACGACAGGATTTTCTTTTGGGATACGACAATCTCATTTCCGATCCACTAATCCTTCTTTACTGCATCCCTCACTCCCACACATTGACGAATTCACACGGAAATTCCGTCGCTATGAAATACGAGTACTATGTGTTCTAAGACATTTCCTTCTAAATCGAGTAACGTTTCTATGGAAACGACAGGATTTTCTTTTGGGATACGACAATCTCATTTCCGATCCACTAATCCTTCTTTACTGCATCCCTCACTCCCACACATTGACGAATTCACACGGAAATTGAATCGCTATGAAATACTATGTGTTCTAAGACATTTCCTTCTAAATCGAGTAACGTTTCTATGGAAACGACAGGATTTTCTTTTGGGATACGACAATCTCATTTCCGATCCACTAATCCTTCTTTACTGCATCCCTCACTCCCACACATTGACGAATTCACACGGAAATTGAGTCGCTATGAAATACTATGTGTTCTAAGACATTTCCTTCTAAATCGAGTAACATTTCTATGGAAACGACAGGATTTTCTTTTGGGATACGACAATCACATTTCCGATCCACTAATCCTCCTTTACTGCAACCCTCACTCCCAAACGTTGACGAATTCACACGGAAATTGCGTCGCTATGAAATACAAGTACTATGTGTTCTAAGACGTTTCCCTCTAAATCGAGTAACGTTTCTATGGAAGCGACAGGATTTTCTTTTGGGATACGACAATCTCATATCCGATCCACTAATCCTTCTTTACTGCATAACTCACTCCCACACATTGACGAATTCACACGGAAATTGCGTCACTATGAAATACTATGTGTTCTAAGACATTTCCTTCTAAATCGAGTAACGTTTCTATGGAAACGACAGGATTTTCTTTTTGGATACGACAATCTCATTTCCGATCCACTAATCCTTCTTTACTGCATCCCCCACTCCCACACATTGACGAAATCACACGGAAATTGAGTCGCTATGAAATACTATGTGTTCTAAGACATTTCCTTCTAAATCGAGTAACGTTTCTATGGAAACGACAGGATTTTCTTTTGGGATACGACAATCACATTTCCAATCCACTAATCCTCCTTTACTGCAACCCTCACTCCCAAACATTGACGAATTCACACGGAAATTGCGTCGCTATGAAATACGAGTACTATGTGTTCTAAGACATTTCCTTCTAAATCGAGTAACGTTTCTATGGAAACGACAGGATTTTCTTTTGGGATACGACAATCTCATTTCCGATCCACTAATCCTTCTTTACTGCATCCCTCACTCCCACACATTGAGGAATTCACACGGAAATTGAGTCGCTATGAAATACTATTTGTTCTAAGACATTTCCTTCTAAATCGAGTAACGTTTCTATGGAAACGACAGGATTTTCTTTTGGGATGCGACAATCTTATTTCCGATCACTAAGCCTTCTTTACTGCATCCCTCACTCCCACACATTGACGAATTCACACGGAAATTGAGTCGCTATGAAATACTATGTGTTCTAAGACATTTCCTTCTAAATCGAGTAACGTTTCTATGGAAACGACAGGATTTTCTTTTGGGATACGACAATCTCATTTCCGATCCACTAATCCTTCTTTACTGCATCCCTCACTCCCACACATTGACGAATTCACACGGAAATTGAGTCGCTATGAAATACTATGTGTTCTAAGACATTTCCTTCTATATCGAGTAACGTTTCTATGGAAACGACAGGATTTTCTTTTGGGATACGACAATCTCATTTCCGATCCACTAATCCTTCTTTACTGCATCCCTCACTCCCACACATTGACGAATTCACACGGAAATTGAGTCGCTATGAAATACTATGTGTTCTAAGACATTTCCTTCTAAATCGAGTAACGTTTCTATGGAAACGACAGGATTTTCTTTTGGGATACGACAATCTCATTTCCGATCCACTAATCCTTCTTTACTGCATCCCTCACTCCCACACATTGACGAATTCACACGGAAATTCCGTCGCTATGAAATACGAGTACTATGTGTTCTAAGACATTTCCTTCTAAATCGAGTAACGTTTCTATGGAAACGACAGGATTTTCTTATGGGATACGACAATCTCATTTCCGATCCACTAATCCTTCTTTACTGAATCCCTCACTCCCACACATTGACGAATTCACACGGAAATTGCGTCACTATGAAATCCTATGTGTTCTAAGACATTTCCTTCTAAATCGAGTAACGTTTCTATGGAAACGACAGGATTTTCTTTTGGGATACGACAATCTCATTTCCGATCCACTAATCCTTCTTTACTGCATCCCTCACTCCCACACATTGAAGAATTCACACGGAAATTCCGTCGCTATGAAATACGAGTACCATGTGTTCTAAGACATTTCCTTCTAAATCGAGTAACGTTTCTATGGAAACGACAGGATTTTCTTTTGGGATACGACAATCTCATTTGCGATCCACTAATCCTTCTTTACTGCATCCCTCACTCCCACACATTGACGAATTCACACGGAAATTGAGTCGCTATGAAATACTATGTGTTCTAAGACATTTCCTTCTAAATCGAGTAACGTTTCTATGGAAACGACAGGATTTTCTTTTGGGATACGACAATCTCATTTCCGATCCACTAATCCTTCTTTACTGCATCCCTCACTCCCACACATTGACGAATTAACACGGAAATTCCGTCGCTATGAAATACGAGTACTATGTGTTCTAAGACATTTCCTTCTAAATCGAGTAACGTTTCTATGGAAACGACAGGATTTTCTTTTGGGATACGACAATCTCATTTCCGATCACTAATCCTTCTTTACTGCATCCCTCACTCCCACACATTGACGAATTCACACGGAAATTGAGTCGCTATGAAATACTATGTGTTCTAAGACATTTCCTTCTAAATCGAGTAACGTTTCTATGGAAACGACAGGATTTTCTTTTGGGATACGACAATCTCGTTTCCGATCCACTAATCCTTCTTTACTGCATCCCTCACTCCCACACATTGACGAATTCACACGGAAATTGAGTCGCTATGAAATACTATGTGTTCTAAGACATTTCCTTCTAAGTCGAGTAACATTTCTATGGAAACGACAGGATTTTCTTTTGGGATACGACAATCACATTTCCGATCCACTAATCCTCCTTTACTGCAACCCTCATTCCCAAACATTGACGAATTCACACGGAAATTGCGTCGCTATGAAATACAAGTACTATGTGTTCTAAGACGTTTCCTTCTAAATCGAGTAACGTTTCTATGGAAGCGACAGGATTTTCTTTTGGGATACGACAATCTCATTTCCGATCCACTAATCCTTCTTTACTGCATTCCTTACTCCCACACATTGACGAATTCACACGGAAATTGAGTCGCTATGAAATACTATGTGTTCTAAGACATTTCCTTCTAAATCGAGTAACGTTTCTATGGAAACGACAGGATATTCTTTTGGGATACGACAATCTCATTTCCGATCACTAATCCTTCTTTACTGCATCCCTCACTCCCACACATTGACGAATTCACACGGAAATTGAGTCGCTATGAAATACTATGTGTTCTAAGACATTTCCTTCTAAATCGAGTAACGTTTCTATGGAAACGACAGGATTTTCTTTTGGGATACGACAATCTCATATCCGATCCACTAATCCTTATTTACTGCATCCCTCACTCCCACACATTGACGAATTCACACGGAAATTGAGTCGCTATGAAATACTATGTGTTCTAAGACATTTCCTTCTAAATCGAGTAACGTTTCTATGGAAACGACAGGATTTTCCTTTGGGATACGACAATCTCATTTCCGATCCACTAATCCTTCTTTACTGCATCCCTCACTCCCACACATTGACGAATTCACACGGAAATTGAGTCGCTATGAAATACTATGTGTTCTAAGACATTTCCTTCTAAATCGAGTAACGTTTCTATGGAAACGACAGGATATTCTTTTGGGATACGACAATCTCATTTCCGATCACTAATCCTTCTTTACTGCATCCCTCACTCCCACACATTGACGAATTCACACGGAAATTGAGTCGCTATGAAATACTATGTGTTCTAAGACATTTCCTTCTAAATCGAGTAACGTTTCTATGGAAACGACAGGATTTTCTTTTGGGATACGACAATCTCATTTCCGATCCACTAATCCTTCTTTACTGCATCCCTCACTCCCACACATTGACGAATTCACACGGAAATTCCGTCGCTATGAAATACGAGTACTATGTGTTCTAAGACATTTCCTTCTAAATCGAGTAACGTTTCTATGGACACGACAGGATTTTCTTTTGGGATACGACAATCACATTTCCGATCCACTAATCCTTCTTTACTGCATCCCTCACTCCCAAACATTGACGAATTCACACGGAAATTCCGTCGCTATGAAATACGAGTACTATGTGTTCTAAGACATTTCCTTCTAAATCGAGTAACGTTTCTATGGAAACGACAGGATTTTCTTTTGGGATACGACAATCTCATTTCCGATCCACTAATCCTTCTATACTGCATCCCTCACTCCCAAACATTGACGAATTCACACGGAAATTGAGTCGCTATGAAATTCTGTGTGTTCTAAGACATTTCATTCTAAATCGAGTAACGTTTCTATGGAAACGACAGGATTTTCTTTTGGGATACGACAATCTCATTTCCGATCCACTAATCCTTCTTTACTGCATCCCTCACTCCCAAACATTGACGAATTCACACGGAAATTGCGTCGCTATGAAATACTATGTGTTCTAAGACATTTCCTTCTAAATCGAGTAACGTTTCTATGGAAACGACAGGATTTTCTTTTGGGATACGACAATCTCATTTCCGATTGACTAATCCTTCTTTACTGCATCCCTCACTCCCACACATTAACGAATTCACACGGAAATTGCGTCGCTATGATATACTATGTGTTCTAAGACATTTAGTTCTAAATCGAGTAACGTTTCTATGGAAACGACAGGATTTTCCTTTGGGATACGACAATCTCATTTCCGATCCACTAATCCTTCCTTACTGCATCCCTCACTCCACACATTGACGAATTCACACGGAAATTCCGTCGCTATGAAATACTATGTGTTCTAAGACATTTCCTTCCAAATCGAGTAACGTTTCTATGGAAACGACAGGATTTTCTTTTGGGATACGACAATCACATTTCCGATCCACTAATCCTTCTTTACTGCATCCCTCACTCCCAAACATTGACGAATTCACACGGAAATTGCGTCGCTATGAAATACGAGTACTATGTGTTCTGAGACATTTCCTTCTAAATCGAGTAACGTTTCTATGGAAACGACAGGATATTCTTTTGGGATACGGCAATCTCATTTCCGATCCACTAATCCTTCTTTACTGCATCCCTCACTCCCACACATTGACGAATTCACACGGAAATTGAGTCGCTATGAAATACTATGTGTTCTAAGACATTTCCTTCTAAATCGAGTAACGTTTCTGTGGAAACGACAGGATTTTCTTTTGGGATACGACAATCTCATTTCCGATCCACTAATCCTTCTTTACTGCATCCCTCACTCCCACACATTGACGAATTCACACGGAAATTCCGTCGCTATGAAATACGAGTACTATGTGTTCTAAGACATTTCCTTCTAAATCGAGTAACGTTTCTATGGAAACGACAGGATTTTCTTTTGGGATACGACAATCTCATTTCCGATCCACTAATCCTTCTTTACTGCATCCCTCACTCCCACACATTGACGAATTCACACGGAAATTGAATCGCTATGAATTACTGTGTGTTCTAAGACATTTCCTTCTAAATCGAGTAACGTTTCTATGGAAACGACAGGATTTTCTTTTGGGATACGACAATCTCATTTCCGATCCACTAATCCTTCTTTACTGCATCCCCCACTCCCACACATTGACGAATTCACACGGAAATTGAGTCGCTATGAAATACTATGTGTTCTAAGACATTTCCTTCTAAATCGAGTAACATTTCTATGGAAACGACAGGATTTTCTTTTGGGATACGACAATCACATTTCCGATCCACTAATCCTCCTTTACTGCAACCCTCACTCCCAAACATTGACGAATTCACACGGAAATTGCGTCGCTATGAAATACAAGTACTATGTGTTCTAAGACGTTTCCCTCTAAATCGAGTAACGTTTCTATGGAAGCGACAGGATTTTCTTTTGGGATACGACAATCTCATTTCCGATCACTAATCCTTCTTTACTGCATCCCTCACTCCCACACATTGACGAATTCACACGGAAATTGAGTCGCTATGAAATACTAAGTGTTCTAAGACATTTCCTTCTAAATCGAGTAACGTTTCTATGGAAACGACAGGATTTTCTTTTGGGATACGACAATCTCATTTCCGATCCACTAATCCTTCTTTACTGCATCCCTCACTCCCACACATTGACGAATTCACACGGAAATTGAGTCGCTATGAAATACTATGTGTTCTAGGACATTTCCTTCTATATCGAGTAACGTTTCTATGGAAACGACAGGATTTTCTTTTGGGATACGACAATCTCATTTCCGATCCACTAATCCTTCTTTACTGCATCCCTCACTCCCACACATTGACGAATTCACACGGAAATTGAGTCGCTATGAAATACTATGTGTTCTAAGACATTTCCTTCTAAATCGAGTAACGTTTCTATGGAAACGACATGATTTTCTTTTGGGATACGACAATCTCATTTCCGATCCACTAATCCTTCTTTACAGCATCCCTCACTCCCACACATTGACGAATTCACACGGAAATTCCGTCGCTATGAAATACGAGTATTATGTGTTCTAAGACATTTCCTTCTAAATCGAGTAACGTTTCTATAGAAACGACAGGGTTTTCTTTTGGGATACGACAATCTCATTTCCGATCCACTAATCCTTCTTTACTGCATCCCTCACTCCCACACATTGACGAATTCACACGGAAATTGAGTCGCTATGAAATACTATGTGTTCTAAGACATTTCCTTCTAAATCGAGTAACGTTTCTATGGAAACGACAGGATTTTCTTTTGGGATACGACAATCTCATTTCCGATCACTAATCCTTCTTTACTGCATCCCTCACTCCCACACATTGACGAATTCACACGGAAATTGAGTCGCTATGAAATACTATGTGTTCTAAGACATTTCCTTCTAAATCGAGTAACGTTTCTATGGAAACGACAGGATTTTCTTTTGGGATACGACAATCTCATTTCCGATCCACTAATCCTTCTTTACTGCATCCCTCACTCCCACACATTGACGAATTCACACGGAAATTGAGTCGCTATGAAATACTATGTGTTCTAAGACATTTCCTTCTATATCGAGTAACGTTTCTATGGAAACGACAGGATTTTCTTTTGGGATACGACAATCTCATTTCCGATCCACTAATCCTTCTTTACTGCATCCCTCACTCCCACACATTGACGAATTCACACGGAAATTGAGTCGCTATGAAATACTATGTGTTCTAAGACATTTCCTTCTAAATCGAGTAACGTTTCTATGGAAACGACATGATTTTCTTTTGGGATACGACAATCTCATTTCCGATCCACTTATCCTTCTTTACTGCATCCCTCACTCCCACACATTGACGAATTCACACGGAAATTCCGTCGCTATGAAATACGAGTATTATGTGTTCTAAGACATTTCCTTCTAAATCGAGTAACGTTTCTATGGAAACGACAGGATTTTCTTTTGGGATACGACAATCTCATTTGCGATCCACTAATCCTTCTTTACTGCATCCCTCACTCCCACACATTGACGAATTCACACGGAAATTGAGTCGCTATGAAATACTATGTGTTCTAAGACATTTCCTTCTAAATCGAGTAACGTTTCTATGGAAACGACAGGATTTTCTTTTCGGATACGACAATCTCATTTCCGATCCACTAATCCTTCTTTACTGCATCCCTCACTCCCACACATTGACGAATTCACACGGAAATTGAGTCGCTATGAAATACTATGTGTTCTAAGACATTTCCTTCTAAATCGAGTAACGTTTCTGTGGAAACGACAGGATTTTCTTTTGGTATACGACAATCTCATATCCGATCCACTATTCCTTCTTTACTGCATCCCTCACTCCCACACATTGACGAATTCACACGGAAATTCCGTCGCTATGAAATACGAGTACTATGTGTTCTAAGACATTTCCTTCTAAATCGAGTAACGTTTCTATGGAAACGACAGGATATTCTTTTGGGATACGGCAATCTCATTTCCGATCCACTAATCCTTCTTTACTGCATCCCTCACTCCCACACATTGACGAATTCGCACGGAAATTGAGTCGCTATGAAATACTATGTGTTCTAAGACATTTCCTTCTAAATCGAGTAACGTTTCTGTGGAAACGACAGGATTTTCTTTTGGGATACGACAATCTCATTTCCGATCCACTAATCCTTCTTTACTGCATCCCTCACTCCCACACATTGACGAATTCACACGGAAATTCCGTCGCTATGAAATACGAGTACTATGTGTTCTAAGACATTTCCTTCTAAATCGAGTAACGTTTCTATGGAAACGACAGGATATTCTTTAGGGATACGGCAATCTCATTTCCGATCCACTATTCCTTCTTTACTGCATTCCTCACTCCCACACATTGACGAATTCACACGGAAATTGAGTCGCTATGAAATACTATGTGTTCTAAGACATTTCCTTCTAAATCGAGTAACGTTTCTGTGGAAACGACAGGATTTTCTTTTGGGATACGACAATCTCATTTCCGATCCACTAATCCTTCTTTACTGCATCCCTCACTCCCACACATTGACGAATTCACACGGAAATTCCGTCGCTATGAAATACGAGTACTATGTGTTCTAAGACATTTCCTTCTAAATCGAGTAACGTTTCTATGGAAACGACAGGATTTTCTTTTGGGATACGACAATCTCATTTCCGATCCACTAATCCTTCTTTACTGCATCCCTCACTCCCACACATTGACGAATTCACACGGAAATTGAATCGCTATGAAATACTGTGTGTTCTAAGACATTTCCTTCTAAATCGAGTAACGTTTCTATGGAAACGACAGGATTTTCTTTTGGGATACGACAATCTCATTTCCGATCCACTAATCCTTCTTTACTGCATCCCTCACTCCCACACATTGACGAATTCACACGGAAATTGAGTCGCTATGAAATACTATGTGTTCTAAGACATTTCCTTCTAAATCGAGTAACATTTCTATGGAAACGACAGGATTTTCTTTTGGGATACGACAATCACATTTCCGATCCACTAATCCTCCTTTACTGCAACCCTCACTCCCAAACATTGACGAATTCACAAGGAAATTGCGTCGCTATGAAATACAAGTACTATGTGTTCTAAGACGTTTCCCTCTAAATCGAGTAACGTTTCTATGGAAGCGACAGGATTTTCTTTTGGGATACGACAATCTCATTTCCGATCACTAATCCTTCTTTACTGCATCCCTCACTCCCACACATTGACGAATTCACACGGAAATTGAGTCGCTATGAAATACTATGTGTTCTAAGACATTTCCTTCTAAATCGAGTAACGTTTCTATGGAAACGACAGGATTTTCTTTTGGGATACGACAATCTCATTTCCGATCCACTAATCCTTCTTTACTGCATCCCTCACTCCCACACATTGACGAATTCACACGGAAATTGAGTCGCTATGAAATACTATGTGTTCTAAGACATTTCCTTCTATATCGAGTAACGTTTCTATGGAAACGACAGGATTTTCTTTTGGGATACGACAATCTCATTTCCGATCCACTAATCCTTCTTTACTGCATCCCTCACTCCCACACATTGACGAATTCACACGGAAATTGAGTCGCTATGAAATACTATGTGTTCTAAGACATTTCCTTCTAAATCGAGTAACGTTTCTATGGAAACGACATGATTTTCTTTTGGGATACGACAATCTCATTTCCGATCCACTAATCCTTCTTTACAGCATCCCTCACTATCACACATTGACGAATTCACACGGAAATTCCGTCGCTATGAAATACGAGTATTATGTGTTCTAAGACATTTCCTTCTAAATCGAGTAACGTTTCTATAGAAACGACAGGGTTTTCTTTTGGGATATGACAATCTCATTTCCGATCCACTAATCCTTCTTTACTGCATCCCTCACTCCCACACATTGACGAATTCACACGGAAATTGAGTCGCTATGAAATACTATGTGTTCTAAGACATTTCCTTCTAAATCGAGTAACGTTTCTATGGAAACGACAGGATTTTCTTTTGGGATACGACAATCTCATTTCCGATCACTAATCCTTCTTTACTGCATCCCTCACTCCCACACATTGACGAATTCACACGGAAATTGAGTCGCTATGAAATACTATGTGTTCTAAGACATTTCCTTCTAAATCGAGTAACGTTTCTATGGAAACGACAGGATTTTCTTTTGGGATACGACAATCTCATTTCCGATCCACTAATCCTTCTTTACTGCATCCCTCACTCCCACACATTGACGAATTCACACGGAAATTGAGTCGCTATGAAATACTATGTGTTCTAAGACATTTCCTTCTAAATCGAGTAACGTTTCTATGGAAACGACATGATTTTCTTTTGGGATACGACAATCTCATTTCCGATCCACTAATCCTTCTTTACTGCATCCCTCACTCCCACACATTGACGAATTCACACGGAAATTCCGTCGCTATGAAATACGAGTATTATGTGTTCTAAGACATTTCCTTCTAAATGGAGTAACGTTTCTATGGAAACGACAGGATTTTCTTTTGGGATACGACAATCTCATTTGCGATCCACTAATCCTTCTTTACTGCATCCCTCACTCCCACACATTGACGAATTCACACGGAATTTGAGTCGCTATGAAATACTATGTGTTCTAAGACATTTCCTTCTAAATCGAGTAACGTTTCTATGGAAACGACAGGATTTTCTTTTGGGATACGAAAATCTCATTTCCGATCCACTAATCCTTCTTTACTGCATCCCTCACTCCCACACATTGACGAATTCACACGGAAATTGAGTCGCTATGAAATACTATGTGTTCTAAGACATTTCCTTCTAAATCGAGTAACGTTTCTGTGGAAACGACAGGATTTTCTTTTGGTATACGACAATCTCATATCCGATCCACTAATCCTTCTTTACTGCATCCCTCACTCCCACACATTGACGAATTCACACGGAAATTCCGTCGCTATGAAATACGAGTACTATGTGTTCTAAGACATTTCCTTCTAAATCGAGTGACGTTTCTATGGAAACGACAGGATTTTCTTTTGGGATACGACATTTTCATTTCCGATCCACTAATCCTTCTTTACTGCATCCCTCATTCCCACACATTGACGAATTCACACGGAAATTGAATCGCTATGAAATACTGTGTGTTCTAAGACATTTCCTTCTAAATCGAGCAACGTTTCTATGGAAACGACAGGATTTTCTTTTGGGATACGACAATCACATTTCCGATCCACTAATCCTCCTTTACTGCAACCCTCACTCCCAAACATTGACGAATTCACACGGAAATTGCGTCGCTATGAAATACAAGTACTATGTGTTCTAAGACGTTTCCCTCTAAATCGAGTAACATTTCTATGGAAACGACAGGATTTTCTTTTGGGATACGACAATCACATTTCCGATCCACTAATCCTCCTTTACTGCAACCCTCACTCCCAAACATTGACGAATTCACACGGAAATAGCGTCGCTATGAAATACAAGTACTATGTGTTCTAAGACGTTTCCCTCTAAATCGAGTAACGTTTCTATGGAAGCGACAGGATTTTCTTTTGGGATACGACAATCTCATATCCGATCCACTAATCCTTCTTTACTGCATCCCTCACTCCCACACATTGACGAATTCACACGGAAATTGCGTCACTATGAAATACTATGTGTTCTAAGACATTTCCTTCTAAATCGAGTAACGTTTCTATGGAAACGACAGGATTTTCTTTTTGGATACGACAATCTCATTTCCGATCCACTAATCCTTCTTTACTGCATCCCCCACTCCCACACATTGACGAAATCACACGGAAATTGAGTCGCTATGAAATACTATGTGTTCTAAGACATTTCCTTCTAAATCGAGTAACGTTTCTATGGAAACGACAGGATTATCTTTTGGTATACGACAATCACATTTCCAATCCACTAATCCTCCTTTACTGCAACCCTCACTCCCAAACATTGACGAATTCACACGGAAATTGCGTCGCTATGAAATACGAGTACTATGTGTTCTAAGACATTTCCTTCTAAATCGAGTAACGTTTCTATGGAAACGACAGGATTTTCTTTTGGGATACGACAATCTCATTTCCGATCCACTAATCCTTCTTTACTGCATCCCTCACTCCCACACACTGACGAATTCACACGGAAATTGAGTCGCTATGAAATACTATGTGTTCTAAGACATTTCCTTCTAAATCGAATAACGTTTCTATGGAAACGACAGGATTTTCTTTTGGGATACGACAATCTCATTTCCGATCACTAATCCTTCTTTACTGCATCCCTCACTCCCACACATTGACGAATTCACACGGAAATTGAGTCGCTATGAAATACTATGTGTTCTAAGACATTTCCTTCTAAATCGAGTAACGTTTCTATGGAAACGACAGGATTTTCTTTTGGGATACGACAATCTCATTTCCGATCCACTAATCCTTCTTTACTGCATCCCTCACTCCCACACATTGACGAATTCACACGGAAATTGAGTCGCTATGAAATACTATGTGTTCTAAGACATTTCCTTCTATATCGAGTAACGTTTCTATGGAAACGACAGGATTTTCTTTTGGGATACGACAATCTCATTTCCGATCCACTAATCCCTCTTTACTGCATCCCTCACTCCCACACATTGACGAATTCACACAGAAATTGAGTCGCTATGAAATACTATGTGTTCTAAGACATTTCCTTCTAAATCGAGTAACGTTTCTATGGAAACGACAGGATTTTCTTTTGGGATACGACAATCTCATTTCCGATCCACTAATCCTTCTTTACTGCATCCCTCACTCCCACACATTGACGGATTCACACGGAAATTCCGTCGCTATGAAATACGAGTACTATGTGTTCTAAGACATTTCCTTCTAAATCGAGTAACGTTTCTATGGAAACGACAGGATTTTCTTTTGGGATACGACAATCTCATTTCCGATCCACTAATCCTTCTTTACTGAATCCCTCACTACCACACATTGACGAATTCACACGGAAATTGCGTCACTATGAAATACTATGTGTTCTAAGACATTTCCTGCTAAATCGAGTAACGTTTCTATGGAAACGACAGGATTTTCTTTTGGGATACGACAATCTCATTTCCGATCCACTAATCCTTCTTTACTGCATCCCTCACTCCCACACATTGACGAATTCACACGGAAATTCCGTCGCTATGAAATACGAGTACTATGTGTTCTAAGACATTTCCTTCTAAATCGAGTAACGTTTCTATGGAAACGACAGGATTTTCTTTTGGGATACGACAATCTCATTTGCGATCCACTAATCCTTCTTTACTGCATCCCTCACTCCCACACATTGACGAATTCACACGGAAATTGAGTCGCTATGAAATACTATGTGTTCTAAGACATTTCCTTCTAAATCGAGTAACGTTTCTATGGAAACGACAGGATTTTCTTTTGGGATACGACAATCTCATTTCCGATCCACTAATCCTTCTTTACTGCATCCCTCACTCCCACACATTGACGAATTCACACGGAAATTCCGTCGCTATGAAATACGAGTACTATGTGTTCTAAGACATTTCCTTCTAAATCGAGTAACGTTTCTATGGAAACGACAGGATTTTCTTTTGGGATACGACAATCTCATTTGCGATCCACTAATCCTTCTTTACTGCATCCCTCACTCCCACACATTGACGAATTCACACGGAAATTGAGTCGCTATGAAATACTATGTGTTCTAAGACATTTCCTTCTAAATCGAGTAACGTTTCTATGGAAACGACAGGATTTTCTTTTGGGATACGACCATCTCATTTCCGATCCACTAATCCTTCTTTACTGCATCCCTCACTCCCACACATTGACGAATTAACACGGAAATTCCGTCGCTATGAAATACGAGTACTATGTGTTCTAAGACATTTCCTTCTAAATCGAGTAACGTTTCTATGGAAACGACAGGATTTTCTTTTGGGATACGACAATCACATTTCCGATCCACTAGTCCTCCTTTACTGCAACCCTCACTCCCAAACATTGACGAATTCACACGGAAATTGCGTCGCTATGAAATACGAGTACTATGTGTTCTAAGACATTTCCTTCTAAATCGAGTAACGTTTCTATGGAAACGACAGGATTTTCTTTTGGGATACGACAATCTCATTTCCGATCCACTAATCCTTCTTTACTGCATCTCTCACTCCCACACATTGACGAATTCACACGGAAATTGAGTCGCTATGAAATACTATGTGTTCTAAGACATTTCCTTCTAAATCGAGTAACGTTTCTATGGAAACGACAGGATTTTCTTTTGGGATACGACAATCTCATTTCCGATCACTAATCCTTCTTTACTGCATCCGTCACTCCCACACATTGACGAATTCACACGGAAATTGAGTCGCTATGAAATACTATGTGTTCTAAGACATTTGCTTCTAAATCGACTAACGTTTCTATGGAAACGACAGGATTTTCTTTTGGGATACGACAATCTCATTTCCGATCCACTAATCCTTCTTTACTGCTTCCCTCACTCCCACACATTGACGAATTCACACGGAAATTGAGTCGCTATGAAATACTATGTGTTCTAAGACATTTCCTTCTATATCGAGTAACGTTTCTATGGAAACGACAGGATTTTCTTTTGGGATACGACAATCTCATTTCCGATCCACTAATCCTTCTTTACTGCATCCCTCACTCCCACACATTGACGAATTCACACGGAAATTGAGTCGCTATGAAATACTATGTGTTCTAAGACATTTCCTTCTAAATCGAGTAACGTTTCTGTGGAAACGACAGGATTTTCTTTTGGGATACGACAATCTCATTTCCGATCCACTAATCTTTCTTTACTGCATCCCTCACTCCCACACATTGACGAATTCACACGGAAATTCCGTCGCTATGAAATACTATGTGTTCTAAGACATTTCCTTCTAAATCGAGTAACGTTTCTATGGAAACGACAGGATTTTCTTTTGGGATACGACAATCTCATTTCCGATCCACTAATCCTTCTTTACTGCATCCCTCACTCCCAAACATTGACGAATTCACACGTAAATTGCGTCGCTATGAAATACTATGTGTTGTAAGACATTTCCTTCTAAATCGAGTAACGTTTCTATGGAAACGACAGGATTTTCTTTTGGGATACGACAATCTTATTTCCGATCCACTAATCCTTCTTTACTGCATCCCTCACTCCCACACATTAACGAATTCACACGGAAATTGCGTCGCTATGATATACTATGTGTTCTAAGACATTTAGTTCTAAATCGAGTAACGTTTCTATGGAAACGACAGGATTTTCCTTTGGGATACGACAATCTCATTTCCGATCCACTAATCCTTCCTTACTGCATCCCTCACTCCACACATTGACGAATTCACACGGAAATTCCGTCGCTATGAAATACTATGTGTTCTAAGACATTTCCTTCTAAATCGAGTAACGTTTCTATGGAAACGACAGGATTGTCTTTTGGGATACGACAATCACATTTCCGATCCACTAATCCTTCTTTACTGCATCCCTCACTCCCAAACATTGACGAATTCACACGGAAATTCCGTCGCTATGAAATTCGAGTACTATGTGTTCTAAGACATTTCCTTCTAAATCGAGTAACGTTTCTATGGAAACGACAGGATATTCTTTTGGGATACGGCAATCTCATTTCCGATCCACTAATCCTTCTTTACTGCATCCCTCACTCCCACACATTGACGAATTCACACGGAAATTGAGTCGCTATGAAATACTATGTGTTCTAAGACATTTCCTTCTAAATCGAGTAACGTTTCTTTGGAAACGACAGGATTTTCTTTTGGGATACGACAATCTCATTTCCGATCCACTAATCCTTCTTTACTGCATCCCTCACTCCCACACATTGACGAATTCACACGGAAATTCCGTCGCTATGAAATACGAGTACTATGTGTTCTAAGACATTTCCTTCTAAATCGAGTAACGTTTCTATGGAAACGACAGGATTTTCTTTTGGGATACGACAATCTCATTTCCGATCCACTAATCCTTCTTTACTGCATCCCTCACTCCCACACATTGACGAATTCACACGGAAATTGGGTCGCTATGAAATACTATGTGTTCTAAGACATTTCCTTCTAAATCGAGTAACGTTTCTATGGAAACGACAGGATTTTCTTTTGGGATACGACAATCTCATTTAGCATCCACTAATCCTTCTTTACTGCATCCCTCACTCCCACACATTGACGAATTCACACGGAAATTGAGTCGCTATGAAATACTATGTGTTCTAAGACATTTCCTTCTAAATCGAGTAACATTTCTATGGAAACGACAGGATTTTCTTTTGGGATACGACAATCACATTTCCGATCCACTAATCCTCCTTTACTGCAACCCTCACTCCCAAACATTGACGAATTCACACGGAAATTGCGTCGCTATGAAATACAAGTACTATGTGCTCTAAGACGTTTCCCTCTAAATCGAGTAATGTTTCTATGGAAGCGACAGGATTTTCTTTTGGGATACGACAATCTCATTTCCGATCCACTAATCCTTCTTTACTGCATCCCTCACTCCCACACATTGACGAATTCACACGGAAGTTGCGTCACTATGAAATACTATGTGTTCTAAGACATTTCCTTCTAAATCGAGTAACGTTTCTATGGAAACGACAGGATTTTCTTTTGGGATACGACAATCTCATTTCCGATCCACTAATCCTTCTTTACTGCATCCCCCACTCCCACACATTGACGAAATCACACGGAAATTGAGTCGCTATGAAATACTATGTGTTCTAAGACATTTCCTTCTAAATCGAGTAACGTTTCTATGGAAACGACAGGATTTTCTTTTGGGATACGACAATCACATTTCCAATCCACTAATCCTCCTTTACTGCAACCCTCACTCCCAAACATTGACGAATTCACACGGAAATTGCGTCGCTATGAAATACGAGTACTATGTGTTCTAAGACATTTCCTTCTAAATCGAGTAACGTTTCTATGGAAACGACAGGATTTTCTTTTGGGATACGACAATCTCATTTCCGATCCACTAATCCTACTTTACTGCATCCCTCACTCCCACACATTGACGAATTCACACGGAAATTGAGTCGCTATGAAATACTATGTGTTCTAAGACATTTCCTTCTATATCGAGTAACGTTTCTATGGAAACGACAGGATTTTCTTTTGGGATACGACTATCTCATTTCCGATCCACTAATCCTTCTTTACTGCATCCCTCACTCCCACACATTGACGAATTCACACGGAAATTGAGTCGCTATGAAATACTATGTGTTCTAAGACATTTCCTTCTAAATCGAGTAACGTTTCTATGGAAACGACAGGATTTTCTTTTGGGATACGACAATCACATTTCCGATCCACTAATCCTAATTTACTGCAACCCTCACTCCCACACATTGACGAATTCACACGGAAATTCCGTCGCTATGAAATACGAGTAATATGTGTTCTAAGACATTTCCTTCTTAATCGAGTAACGTTTCTATGGAGACGACAGGATTTTCTTTTGGGATACGACAATCTCATATCCGATCCACTAATCCTTCTTTACTGCATCCCTCACTCCCACACATTGACGAATTCACACGGAAATTGCGTCACTATGAAATACTATGTGTTCTAAGACATTTCCTTCTAAATCGAGTAACGTTTCTATGGAAACGACAGGATTTTCTTTTGGGATACGACAATCTCATTTCCGATCCACTAATCCTTCTTTACTGCATCCCTCACTCCCACACATTGACGAATTCACACGGAAATTGAGTCGCTATGAAATACAATGTGTTCTAAGACATTTCCTTCTAATTTCGAGTAACATTTCTATGGAAACGGCAGGATTTTCTTTGGGATACGACAATCACATTTCCGATCCACTAATCCTCCTTTACTGCAACCCTCACTCCCAAACATTGACGAATTCACACGGAAATTGCGTCGCTATGAAACACTATGTGTTCTAAGACATTTCCTTCTAAATCGAGTAACGTTTCTATGGAAACGACAGGATTTTCTTTTGGGATACGACTATCTCATTTCCGATCCACTAATCCTTCTTTACTGCATCCCTCGCTCCCACACATTGACGAATTCACACGGAAATTCCGTCGCTATGAAATACGAGTACTATGTGTTCTAAGACATTTCCTTCTAAATCGAGTAACGTTTCTATGGAAACGACAGGATTTTCTTTTGGGATACGACAATCACATTTCCGATCCACTACTCCTTCTTTACTGCATCCCTCACTCCCAAACATTGACGAATTCACACGGAAATTCCGTCGCTATGAAATACGAGTACTATGTGTTCTAAGACATTTCCTTCTAAATCGAGTAACGTTTCTATGGAAACGACAGGATTTTCTTTTGGGATACGACAATCTCTTTTCCAATCCACTAATCCTTCTTTACTGCATCCCTCACTCCCACACATTGACGAATTCACACGGAAATTGAGTCGCTATGAAATACTATGTGTTCTAAGACATTTCCTTCTAAATCGAGTAACGTTTCTATGGAAACGACAGGATTTTCTTTTGGGATACGACAATCTCATTTCCGATCCACTAATCCTTCTTTACTGCATCCCTCACTCCCAAACATTGACGAATTCACACGGAAATTGCGTCGCTATAAAATACTATGTGTTCTAAGACATTTCCTTCAAAATCGAGTAACGTTTCTATGGAAACGACAGGATTTTCTTTTGGGATACGACAATCTCATTTCCGATCCACTAATCCTACATTACTGCATCCCTCACTCCCACACATTAACGAATTCACACGGAAATTGCGTCGCTATGATATACTATGTGTTCTAAGACATTTAGTTCTAAATCGAGTAACGTTTCTATGGAAACGACAGGATTTTCTTTTGGGATACAACAATCTTATTTCCGATCCACTAATCCGTCTTTACTGCATCCCTCACTCCCACACATTGACGAATTCACACGGAAATTGCGTCGCTATGAAATACGAGTACTATGTGTTCTAAGACATTTCGTTCTAAATCGAGTAACGTTTCTATGGAAACGACAGGATTTTCTTTTGGGATACAGCAATCACAATACCGATCCACTAATCCTTCTTTACTTCATCCCTCACTCCCAAACATTGACGAATTCACACGGAAATTGCGTCGCTATGAAATACTATGTGTTCTAAGACATTTCCTTCTAAATCGAGTAACGTTTCTATGGAAACGACAGGATTTTCTTTTGGGATACGACTATCACATTTCCGATCCACTAATCCTTCTTTACTGCATCCCTCACTCCCAAACATTGACGAATTCACACGGAAATTCCGTCGCTATGAAATACTAGTACTATGTGTTCTAAGACATTTCCTTCTAAATCGAGTAACGGTTCTATGGAAACGACAAGGTTTTCTTTTGGGATACGACAATCTCATTTCCGATCCACTAATCCTTCTTTAATGCATCCCTCACTCCCACACATTGACGAATTCACACGGAAATTGCGTCGCTATGAAATACAATGTGTTCTAAGACATTTCCTTCTAAATCGAGTAACGTTTCTATGGAAACGACAGGATTTTCTTTTGGGATACGACAATCTCATTTCCGATCCACTAATCCTTCTTTACTGCATCCCTCACTCCCAAACATTGACGAATTCACACGGATATTGCGTCGCTATGAAATACTATGTGTTCAAAGACATTTCCTTCTAAATTGAGTAACGTTTCTATGGCAACGACAGGATTTTCTTTTGGGATACGACAATCTCATTTCCGATCCACTAATCCTTCTTTACTGCATCCCTCACTCCCACACATTGACGAATTCACACGGAAATTGCGTCGCTATGAAATACTATGTGTTCTAAGACATTTCCTTCTAAATCGAGTAACGTTTCTATGGAAACGACAGGATTTTCTTTTGGGATACGACAATCTCATTTCCGATCCACTAATCCTTCTTTACTGCATCCCTCACTCCCACACATTGACGAATTCACACGGAAATTTCGTCGCTATGAAATACGAGTACTATGTGTTCTAAGACATTTCCTTCTAAATCGAGTAACGTTTCTATGGAAACGAATGGATTTTCTTTTGGGATACGACAATCTCATTTCCGATCCACTAATCCTACTTTACTGCATCGCTCACTCCCACACATTAACGAATTCACACGGAAATTGCGTCGCTATGATATACTATGTGTTCTAAGACATTTAGTTCTAAATCGAGTAACGTTTCTATGGAAACGACAGGATTTTCTTTTGGGATACGACAATCTCATTTCCGATCCACTAATCCGTCTTTACTGCATCCCTCACTCCCACACATTGACGAATTCACACGGAAATTGCGTCGCTATGAAATACGAGTACTATGTGTTCTAAGACATTTCCTTCTAAATCGAGTAACGTTTCTATGGAAACGACAGGATTTTCTTTTGGGATACGACAATAACATTTCTGAACCACTAATCCTTCTTTACTTCATCCCTCACTCCCAAACATTGACGAATTCACACGGAAATTGCGTCGCTATGAAATACTATGTGTTCTAAGACATTTCCTTCCAAATCGAGTAACGTTTCTATGGATACGACAGGATTTTCTTTTGGGATACGACTATCACATTTCCGATCCACTAATCCTTCTTTACTGCATCCCTCACTCCCAAACATTGACGAACTCACACGGAAATTCCGTCGCTATGAAATACTAGTACTATGTGTTCTAAGACATTTCCTTCTAAATCGAGTAACGGTTCTATGGAAACGACAGGGTTTTCTTTTGGGATACGACAATCTCATTTCCAATCCACTAATCCTTCTTTACTGCATCCCTCACTCCCACACATTGACGAATTCACACGGAAATTGCGTCGCTATGAAATACTATGTGTTCTAAGACATTTCCTTCTAAATCGAGTAACGTTCCTATGGAAACGACAGGATTTTCTTTTGGGATACGACAATCTCATTTCCGATCCACTAATCCTTCTTTACTGCATCCCTCACTCCCAAACATTGACGAATTCACACGGATATTGCGTCGCTATGAAATACTATGTGTTCAAAGACATTTCCTTCTAAATTGAGTAACGTTTCTATGGCAACGACAGGATTTTCTTTTGGGATACGACAATCTCATTTCCGATCCACTAATCCTTCTTTACTGCATCCCTCACTCCCACACATTGACGAATTCACACGGAAATTGCGTCGCTATGAAATACTATGTGTTCTAAGACATTTCCTTCTAAATCGAGTAACGTTTCTATGGAAACGACAGGATTTTCTTTTGGGATACGACAATCTCATTTCCGATCCACTAATCCTTCTTTACTGCATCCCTCACTCCCACACATTGACGAATTCACACGGAAATTTCGTCGCTATGAAATACGAGTACTATGTGTTCTAAGACATTTCCTTCTAAATCGAGTAACGTTTCTATGGAAACGAATGGATTTTCTTTTGGGATACGACAATCACATTTCCGATCCACTAATCCTACTTTACTTCATCCCTCACTCCCAAACATTGACGAATTCACACGGAAATTGCGTCGCTATGAAATACTATGTGTTCTAAGACATTTCCTTCTAAATCGAGTAACGTTTCTATGGAAACGACAGGATTTTCTTTTGGGATACGACTATCACATTTCCGATCCACTAATCCTTCCTTACTGCATCCCTCACTCCCAAACATTGACGAATTCACACGGAAATTCCGTCGCTATGAAATACTAGTACTATGTGTTCTAAGACATTTCCTTCTAAATCGAGTAACGGTTCTATGGAAACGACAGGGTTTTCTTTTGGGATACGACAATCTCATTTCCAATCCACTAATCCTTCTTTACTGCATCCCTCACTCCCACACATTGACGAATTCACACGGAAATTGCGTCGCTATGAAATACTATGTGTTCTAAGACATTTCCTTCTAAATCGAGTAACGTTCCTATGGAAACGACAGGATTTTCTTTTGGGATACGACAATCTCATTTCCGATCCACTAATCCTTCTTTACTGCATCCCTCACTCCCAAACATTGACGAATTCACACGGAAATTGCGTCGCTATGAAATACTATGTGTTCTAAGACATTTCCTTCTAAATCGAGTAACGTTTCTATGGAAACGACAGGATTTTCTTTTGGGATACGACAATCTCATTTCCGATCCACTAATCCTACTTTACTGCATCCCTCACTCCCACACATTAACGAATTCACACGGAAATTGCGTCGCTATGATATACTATGTGTTCTAAGACATTTAGTTCTAAATCGAGTAACGTTTCTATGGAAACGACAGGATTTTCTTTTGGGATACAACAATCTTATTTCCGATCCACTAATCCGTCTTTACTGCATCCATCACTCCCACACATTGACGAATTCACACGGATATTCCGTCACTATGAAATACGAGTACTATGTGCTCTAAGACATTTCCTTCTAAATCGAGTAACGTTTCTATGGAAACGACACGATTTTCTTTTGGGATACGACAATCTCATTTCCGATCCACTAATCCTACTTTACTGCATCCCTCACTCCCACACATTAACGAATTCACACGGAAATTGCGTCGCTATGATATACTATGTGTTCTAAGACATTTAGTTCTAAATCGAGTAACGTTTCTATGGAAACGACAGGATTTTCTTTTGGGATACGACAATCTCATTTCCGATCCACTAATCCGTCTTTACTGCATCCCTCACTCCCACACATTGACGAATTCACACGGAAATTGCGTCGCTATGAAATACGAGTACTATGTGTTCTAAGACATTTCCTTCTAAATCGAGTAACGTTTCTATGGAAACGACAGGATTTTCTTTTGGGATACGACAATCACATTTCCGATCCACTAATCCTTCTTTACTTCATCCCTCACTCCCAAACATTGACGAATTCACACGGAAATTGCGTCGCTATGAAATACTATGTGTTCTAAGACATTTCCTTCTAAATCGAGTAACGTTTCTATGGAAACGACAGGATTTTCTTTTGGGATACGACTATCACATTTCCGATCCACTAATCCTTCTTTACTGCATCCCTCACTCCCAAACATTGACGAATTCACACGGAAATTCCGTCGCTATGAAATACTAGTACTATGTGTTCTAAGACATTTCCTTCTAAATCGAGTAACGGTTCTATGGAAACGACAGGGTTTTCTTTTGGGATACGACAATCTCATTTCCAATCCACTAATCCTTCTTTACTGCATCCCTCACTCCCACACATTGACGAATTCACACGGAAATTGCGTCGCTATGAAATACTATGTGTTCTAAGACATTTCCTTCTAAATCGAGTAACGTTCCTATGGAAACGACAGGATTTTCTTTTGGGATACGACAATCTCATTTCCGATCCACTAATCCTTCATTACTGCATCCCTCACTCCCAAACATTGACGAATTCACACGGAAATTGCGTCGCTATGAAATACTATGTGTTCTAAGACATTTCCTTCTAAATTGAGTAACGTTTCTATGGCAACGACAGGATTTTCTTTTGGGATACGACAATCTCATTTCCGATCCACTAATCCTTCTTTACTGCATCCCTCACTCCCACACATTGACGAATTCACACGGAAATGTCGTCGCTATGAAATACTATGTGTTCTAAGACATTTCCTTCTAAATCGAGTAACGTTTCTATGGAAACGACAGGATTTTCTTTTGGGATACGACAATCTCATTTCCGATCCACTAATCCTTCTTTACTGCATCCCTCAATCCCACACATTGACGAATTCACACGGAAATTTCGTCGCTATGAAATACGAGTACTATGTGTTCTAAGACATTTCCTTCTAAATCGAGTAACGTTTCTATGGAAACGACAGGATTTTCTTTTGGGATACGACTATCACATTTCCGATCCACTAATCCTTCTTTACTGCATCCCTCACTCCCAAACACTGACGAATTCACACGGAAATTCCGTCGCTATGAAATACTAGTACTATGTGTTCTAAGACATTTCCTTCTAAATCGAGTAACGGTTCTATGGAAACGACAGGATTTTCTTTTGGGATACGACTATCTCATTTCCGATCCACTAATCCTTCTTTACTGCATCCCTCACTCCCACACATTGACGAATTCACACGGAAATTGCGTCGCTATGAAATACTATGTGTTCTGAGACATTTCCTTCTAAATCGAGTAACGTTTCTATGGAAACGACAGGATTTTCTTTTGGTATACGACAATCTCATTTCCGATCCACTAATCCTTCTTTACTGCATCCCTCACTCCCAAACATTGACGAATTCACACGGAAATTGCGTCGCTATGAAATACTTTGTGTTCTAAGACATTTCCTTCTAAATCGAGTAACGTTTCTATGGCAACGACTGGATTTTCTTTTCTGATACGACAATCTCATTTCCGATCCACTAATCCTTCTTTACTGCATCCCTCACTCCCACACATTGACGAATTCACACGGAAATTGCGTCGCTATGAAATACGAGTACTATGTGTTCTAAGACATTTCCTTCTAAATCGAGTAACGTTTCTATGGAAACGACAGGATTTTCTTTTGGGATACGACAATAACATTTCTGAACCACTAATCCTTCTTTACTTCATCCCTCACTCCCAAACATTGACGAATTCACACGGAAATTGCGTCGCTATGAAATACTATGTGTTCTAAGACATTTCCTTCCAAATCGAGTAACGTTTCTATGGATACGACAGGATTTTCTTTTGGGATACGACTATCACATTTCCGATCCACTAATCCTTCTTTACTGCATCCCTCACTCCCAAACATTGACGAACTCACACGGAAATTCCGTCGCTATGAAATACTAGTACTATGTGTTCTAAGACATTTCCTTCTAAATCGAGTAACGGTTCTATGGAAACGACAGGGTTTTCTTTTGGGATACGACAATCTCATTTCCAATCCACTAATCCTTCTTTACTGCATCCCTCACTCCCACACATTGACGAATTCACACGGAAATTGCGTCGCTATGAAATACTATGTGTTCTAAGACATTTCCTTCTAAATCGAGTAACGTTCCTATGGAAACGACAGGATTTTCTTTTGGGATACGACAATCTCATTTCCGATCCACTAATCCTTCTTTACTGCATCCCTCACTCCCAAACATTGACGAATTCACACGGATATTGCGTCGCTATGAAATACTATGTGTTCAAAGACATTTCCTTCTAAATTGAGTAACGTTTCTATGGCAACGACAGGATTTTCTTTTGGGATACGACAATCTCATTTCCGATCCACTAATCCTTCTTTACTGCATCCCTCACTCCCACACATTGACGAATTCACACGGAAATTGCGTCGCTATGAAATACTATGTGTTCTAAGACATTTCCTTCTAAATCGAGTAACGTTTCTATGGAAACGACAGGATTTTCTTTTGGGATACGACAATCTCATTTCCGATCCACTAATCCTTCTTTACTGCATCCCTCACTCCCACACATTGACGAATTCACACGGAAATTTCGTCGCTATGAAATACGAGTACTATGTGTTCTAAGACATTTCCTTCTAAATCGAGTAACGTTTCTATGGAAACGAATGGATTTTCTTTTGGGATACGACAATCACATTTCCGATCCACTAATCCTACTTTACTTCATCCCTCACTCCCAAACATTGACGAATTCACACGGAAATTGCGTCGCTATGAAATACTATGTGTTCTAAGACATTTCCTTCTAAATCGAGTAACGTTTCTATGGAAACGACAGGATTTTCTTTTGGGATACGACTATCACATTTCCGATCCACTAATCCTTCCTTACTGCATCCCTCACTCCCAAACATTGACGAATTCACACGGAAATTCCGTCGCTATGAAATACTAGTACTATGTGTTCTAAGACATTTCCTTCTAAATCGAGTAACGGTTCTATGGAAACGACAGGGTTTTCTTTTGGGATACGACAATCTCATTTCCAATCCACTAATCCTTCTTTACTGCATCCCTCACTCCCACACATTGACGAATTCACACGGAAATTGCGTCGCTATGAAATACTATGTGTTCTAAGACATTTCCTTCTAAATCGAGTAACGTTCCTATGGAAACGACAGGATTTTCTTTTGGGATACGACAATCTCATTTCCGATCCACTAATCCTTCTTTACTGCATCCCTCACTCCCAAACATTGACGAATTCACACGGAAATTGCGTCGCTATGAAATACTATGTGTTCTAAGACATTTCCTTCTAAATCGAGTAACGTTTCTATGGAAACGACAGGATTTTCTTTTGGGATACGACAATCTCATTTCCGATCCACTAATCCTACTTTACTGCATCCCTCACTCCCACACATTAACGAATTCACACGGAAATTGCGTCGCTATGATATACTATGTGTTCTAAGACATTTAGTTCTAAATCGAGTAACGTTTCTATGGAAACGACAGGATTTTCTTTTGGGATACAACAATCTTATTTCCGATCCACTAATCCGTCTTTACTGCATCCATCACTCCCACACATTGACGAATTCACACGGATATTCCGTCACTATGAAATACGAGTACTATGTGCTCTAAGACATTTCCTTCTAAATCGAGTAACGTTTCTATGGAAACGACACGATTTTCTTTTGGGATACGACAATCTCATTTCCGATCCACTAATCCTACTTTACTGCATCCCTCACTCCCACACATTAACGAATTCACACGGAAATTGCGTCGCTATGATATACTATGTGTTCTAAGACATTTAGTTCTAAATCGAGTAACGTTTCTATGGAAACGACAGGATTTTCTTTTGGGATACGACAATCTCATTTCCGATCCACTAATCCGTCTTTACTGCATCCCTCACTCCCACACATTGACGAATTCACACGGAAATTGCGTCGCTATGAAATACGAGTACTATGTGTTCTAAGACATTTCCTTCTAAATCGAGTAACGTTTCTATGGAAACGACAGGATTTTCTTTTGGGATACGACAATCACATTTCCGATCCACTAATCCTTCTTTACTTCATCCCTCACTCCCAAACATTGACGAATTCACACGGAAATTGCGTCGCTATGAAATACTATGTGTTCTAAGACATTTCCTTCTAAATCGAGTAACGTTTCTATGGAAACGACAGGATTTTCTTTTGGGATACGACTATCACATTTCCGATCCACTAATCCTTCTTTACTGCATCCCTCACTCCCAAACATTGACGAATTCACTCGGAAATTCCGTCGCTATGAAATACTAGTACTATGTGTTCTAAGACATTTCCTTCTAAATCGAGTAACGGTTCTATGGAAACGACAGGGTTTTCTTTTGGGATACGACAATCTCATTTCCAATCCACTAATCCTTCTTTACTGCATCCCTCACTCCCACACATTGACGAATTCACACGGAAATTGCGTCGCTATGAAATACTATGTGTTCTAAGACATTTCCTTCTAAATCGAGTAACGTTCCTATGGAAACGACAGGATTTTCTTTTGGGATACGACAATCTCATTTCCGATCCACTAATCCTTCATTACTGCATCCCTCACTCCCAAACATTGACGAATTCACACGGAAATTGCGTCGCTATGAAATACTATGTGTTCTAAGACATTTCCTTCTAAATTGAGTAACGTTTCTATGGCAACGACAGGATTTTCTTTTGGGATACGACAATCTCATTTCCGATCCACTAATCCTTCTTTACTGCATCCCTCACTCCCACACATTGACGAATTCACACGGAAATGTCGTCGCTATGAAATACTATGTGTTCTAAGACATTTCCTTCTAAATCGAGTAACGTTTCTATGGAAACGACAGGATTTTCTTTTGGGATACGACAATCTCATTTCCGATCCACTAATCCTTCTTTACTGCATCCCTCAATCCCACACATTGACGAATTCACACGGAAATTTCGTCGCTATGAAATACGAGTACTATGTGTTCTAAGACATTTCCTTCTAAATCGAGTAACGTTTCTATGGAAACGACAGGATTTTCTTTTGGGATACGACTATCACATTTCCGATCCACTAATCCTTCTTTACTGCATCCCTCACTCCCAAACACTGACGAATTCACACGGAAATTCCGTCGCTATGAAATACTAGTACTATGTGTTCTAAGACATTTCCTTCTAAATCGAGTAACGGTTCTATGGAAACGACAGGATTTTCTTTTGGGATACGACTATCTCATTTCCGATCCACTAATCCTTCTTTACTGCATCCCTCACTCCCACACATTGACGAATTCACACGGAAATTGCGTCGCTATGAAATACTATGTGTTCTGAGACATTTCCTTCTAAATCGAGTAACGTTTCTATGGAAACGACAGGATTTTCTTTTGGTATACGACAATCTCATTTCCGATCCACTAATCCTTCTTTACTGCATCCCTCACTCCCAAACATTGACGAATTCACACGGAAATTGCGTCGCTATGAAATACTTTGTGTTCTAAGACATTTCCTTCTAAATCGAGTAACGTTTCTATGGCAACGACTGGATTTTCTTTTCTGATACGACAATCTCATTTCCGATCCACTAATCCTTCTTTACTGCATCCCTCACTCCCACACATTGACGAATTCACACGGAAATTGCGTCGCTATGAAATACTATGTGATCTAAGACATTTCCTTCTAAATCGAGTAACGTTTCTATGGAAACGACAGGATTTTCTTTGGGGACACGACAATCTCATTTCCGATCCACTAATCCTTCTTTACTGCATCCCTCACTCCCACACATTGACGAAATCACACGGAAATTGCGTCGCTATGAAATACTATGTGTTCTAAGACATTTCCTTCTAAATCGAGTAACTTTTCAAAGGAAACGACAGGATTTTCTTTTGGGATACGACAATCTAATTTCCGATCCACTAATCCTTCTTTACTGCATCCCTCACTCCCACACATTGACGAATTCACACGGAAATTGCGTCGCTATGAAATACGAGTACTATGTGTTCTAAGACATTTCCTTCTAAATCGAGTAACGTTTCTATGGAAACGACCGGATTTTCTTTTGGGATACGACAATCTCATTTCCGATCCACTAATCCTTCTTTACTGCATCCCTCACTCCCACACATTGACGAATTCACACGGAAATTGCGTCGCTATGAAATACGAGTACTATGTGTTCTAAGACATTTCCTTCTAAATCGAGTAACGTTTCTATGGAAACGACGGGATTTTCTTTTGGGATACGACTATCACATTTCCGATCCACTAATCCTTCTTTGCTGCATCCCTCACTCCCAAACATTGACGAATTCACACGGAAATTGCGTCGCTATGAAATACTATGTGTTATAAGACATTTCCTTCTAAATCGAGTAACGTTTCTATGGAAACGACAGGATTTTCTTTTGGGATACGACGATCTCATTTCCGATCCACTAATCCTTCTTTACTGCATCCCTCACTCCCACACATTGACGAATTCACACGGAAATTGCGTCGCTATGAAATACGAGTACTATGTGTTCTAAGACATTTCCTTCTAAATCGAGTAACGTTTCTATGGAAACGACAGGATTTTCTTTTGGGATACGACTATCATATTTCCGATCCACTAATCCTTCTTTACTGCATCCCTCACTCCCAAACATTAACGAATTCACACGGAAATTCCGTCGCTATGAAATACTAGTACTATGTGTTCTAAGACATTTCCTTCTAAATCGAGTAACGGTTCTATGGAAACGACAGGATTTTCTTTTGGGATACGACAATCTCATTTCCGATCCACTAATCCTTCTTTACTGCATCTCTCACTCCCACACATTAACGAATTCACACGGAAATTGCGTCGCTATGAAATACTATGTGTTCTAAGACATTTAGTTCTAAATCGAGTAACGTTTCTATGGAAACGACAGGATTTTCTTTTGGGATACGACAATCTCATTTCCGATCCACTAATCCGTCTTTACTGCATCCCTCACTCCCACACATTGACGAATTCACACGGAAATTGCGTCGCTATGAAATACGAGTACTATGTGTTCTAAGACATTTCCTTCTAAATCGAGTAACGTTTCTATGGAAACGACAGGATTTTCTTTTGGGATACGACAATCACATTTCCGATCCACTAATCCTTCTTTACTTCATCCCTCACTCCCAAACATTGACGAATTCACATGGAAATTGCGTCGCTATGAAATACTATGTGTTCTAAGACATTTCCTTCTAAATCGAGTAACGTTTCTATGGAAACGACAGGATTTTCTTTGGGGACACGACAATCTCATTTCCGATCCACTAATCCTTCTTTACTGCATCCCTCACTCCCACACATTGACGAAATCACACGGAAATTGCGTCGCTATGAAATACTATGTGTTCTAAGACATTTCCTTCTAAATCGAGTAACTTTTCAAAGGAAACGACAGGATTTTCTTTTGGGATACGACAATCTCATTTCCGATCCACTAATCCTTCTTTACTGCATCCCTCACTCCCACACATTGACGAATTCACACGGAAATTGCGTCGCTATGAAATACGAGTACTATGTGTTCTAAGACATTTCCTTCTAAATCGAGTAACGTTTCTATGGAAACGACAGGATTTTCTCTTGGGATACGACAATCTCATTTCCGATCCACTAATCCTTCTTTACTGCATCCCTCACTCCCACACATTGACGAATTCACACGGAAATTGCGTCGCTATGAAATACGAGTACTATGTGTTCTAAGACATTTCCTTCTAAATCGAGTAACGTTTCTATGGAAACGACGGGATTTTCTTTTGGGATACGACTATCACGTTTCCGATCCACTAATCCTTCTTTACTGCATCCCTCACTCCCAAACATTGACGAATTCACACGGAAATTGCGTCGCTATGAAATACTATGTGTTATAAGACATTTCCTTCTAAATCGAGTAACGTTTCTATGGAAACGACAGGATTTTATTTTGGGATACGACAATCTCATTTCCGATCCACTAATCCTTCTTTACTGCATCCCTCACTCCCACACATTGACGAATTCACACGGAAATTGCGTCGCTATGAAATACGAGTACTATGTGTTCTAAGACATTTCCTTCTAAATCGAGTAACGTTTCTATGGAAACGACAGGATTTTCTTTTGGGATACGACTATCACATTTCCGATCCACTAGTCCTTCTTTACTGCATCCCTCACTCCCAAACATTAACGAATTCACACGGAAATTCCGTCGCTATGAAATACTAGTACTATGTGTTCTAAGACATTTCCTTCTAAATCGAGTAACGGTTCTATGGAAACGACAGGATTTTCTTTTGGGATACGACAATCTCATTTCCGATCCACTAATCCTTCTTTACTGCATCTCTCACTCCCACACATTAACGAATTCACACGGAAATTGCGTCGCTATGATATACTATGTGTTCTAAGACATTTAGTTCTAAATCGAGTAACGTTTCTATGGAAACGACAGGATTTTCTTTTGGGATACGACAATCTCATTTCCGATCCACTAATCCGTCTTTACTGCATCCCTCACTCCCACACATTGACGAATTCACACGGAAATTGCGTCGCTATGAAATACGAGTACTATGTGTTCTAAGACATTTCCTTCTAAATCGAGTAACGTTTCTATGGAAACGACAGGATTTTCTTTTGGGATACGACAATCACATTTCCGATCCACTAATCCTTCTTTACTTCATCCCTCACTCCTAAACATTGACGAATTCACACGGAAATTGCGTCGCTATGAAATACTATGTGTTCTAAGACATTTCCTTCTAAATCGAGTAACGTTTCTATGGAAACGACAGGATTTTCTTTTGGGATACGACCATCACATTTCCGATCCACTAATCCTTCTTTACTGCATCCCTCACTCCCAAACATTGACGAATTCACACGGAAATTCCGTCGCTATGAAATACTAGTACTATGTGTTCTAAGACATTTCCTTCTAAATCGAGTAACGGTTCTATGGAAACGACAGGGTTTTCTTTTGGGATACGACAATCTCATTTCCAATCCACTAATCCTTCATTTACTGCATCCCTCACTCCCACACATTGACGAATTCACACGGAAATTGCGTCGCTATGAAATACTATGTGTTGTAAGACATTTCCTTCTAAATCGAGTAACGTTTCTATGGAAACGACAGGATTTTCTTTTGGGATACGACAATCTCATTTCCGATCCACTAATCCTTCTTTACTGCATCCCTCACTCCCAAACATTGACGAATTCACACGGAAATTGCGTCGCTATGAAATACTACGTGTTCTAAGACATTTCCTTCTAAATTGAGTAACGTTTCTATGGCAACGACAGGATTTTCTTTTGGGATACGACAATCTCATTTCCGATCCACTAATCCTTCTTTACTGCATCCCTCACTCCCACACATTGACGAATTCACACGGAAATTGCGTCGCTATGAAATACTATGTGTTCTAAGACATTTCCTTCTAAATTGAGTAACGTTTCTATGGCAACGACAGGATTTTCTTTTGGGATACGACAATCTCATTTCCGATCCACTAATCCTTCTTTACTGCATCCCTCACTCCCACACATTGACGAATTCACACGGAAATTGCGTCGCTATGAAATACGAGTACTATGTGTTCTAAGACATTTCCTACTAATTCGAGTAACGTTTCTATGGAAACGACAGGATTTTCTTTTGGGATACGACAATCTCATTACCGATCCACTAATCCTTCTTTACTGCATCCCTCACTCCCAAACATTGACGAATTCACACGGATATTGCGTCGCTATGAAATACTATGTGTTCTAAGACATTTCCTTCTAAATCGAGTAACGTTTCTATGGCAACGACAGGATTTTCTTTTGGGATACGACAATCTCCTTTCCGATCCACTAATCCTTCTTTACTGCATCCCTCACTCCCACACATTGACGAATTCACACGGAAATTGCGTCGCTATGAAATACTATGTGTTCTAAGACATTTCCTTCTAAATCGAGTAACGTTTCTATGGAAACGACAGGATTTTCTTTTGGGACACGACAATCTCATTTCCGATAGACTAATCCTTCTTTACTGCATCCCTCACTCCCACACATTGACGAATTCACACGGAAATTGCGTCGCTATGAAATACGAGTACTATGTGTTCTAAGACATTTCCTTCTAAATCGAGTAACGTTTCTATGGAAACGACAGGATGTTCTTTTGGGATACGACAATCTCATTTCCGATCCACTAATCCTTCTTTACTGCATCCCTCACTCCCACACATTGATGAATTCACACGGAAATTGCGTCGCTATGAAATACGAGTACTATGTGTTCTAAGACATTTCCTTCTAAATCGAGTAACGTTTCTATGGAAACGACAGGATTTTCTTTTGGGATACGACTATCACATTTCCGATCCACTAATCCTTCGTTACTGCATCCCTCACTCCCAAACATTGACGAATTCACACGGAAATTGCGTCGCTATGAAATACTATGTGTTATAAGACATTTCCTTCTAAATCGAGTAACGTTTCTATGGAAACGACCGGATTTTCTTTTGGGATACGACAATCTCATTTCCGATCCACTAATCCTTCTTTACTGCATCCCTCACTCCCACACATTGACGAATTCACACGGAAATTGCGTCGCTATGAAATACGAGTACTATGTGTTCTAAGACATTTCTTTCTAAATCGAGTAACGTTTCTATGGAAACGACAGGATTTTCTTTTGGGATACGACTATCACATTTCCGATCCACTAATCCTTCTTTACTGCATCCCTCACTCCCAAACATTGACGAATTCACACGGAAATTCCGTCGCTATGAAATACTAGTACTATGTGTTCTAAGACATTTCCTTCTAAATCGAGTAACGGTTCTATGGAAACGACAGGATTTTCTTTTGGGATACGACAATCTCATTTCCGATCCACTAATCCTTCTTTACTGCATCCCTCACTCCCACACATTGACGAATTCACACGGAAATTGCGTCGCTATGAAATACGAGTACTATGTGTTCTAAGACATTTCCTACTAATTCGAGTAACGTTTCTATGGAAACGACAGGATTTTCTTTTGGGATACGACAATCTCATTACCGATCCACTAATCCTTCTTTACTGCATCCCTCACTCCCAAACATTGACGAATTCACACGGATATTGCGTCGCTATGAAATACTATGTGTTCTAAGACATTTCCTTCTAAATCGAGTAACGTTTCTATGGCAACGACAGGATTTTCTTTTGGGATACGACAATCTCCTTTCCGATCCACTAATCCTTCTTTACTGCATCCCTCACTCCCACACATTGACGAATTCACACGGAAATTGCGTCGCTATGAAATACTATGTGTTCTAAGACATTTCCTTCTAAATCGAGTAACGTTTCTATGGAAACGACAGGATTTTCTTTTGGGACACGACAATCTCATTTCCGATCCACTAATCCTTCTTTACTGCATCCCTCACTCCCACACATTGACGAATTCACACGGAAATTGCGTCGCTATGAAATACGAGTACTATGTGTTCTAAGACATTTCCTTCTAAATCGAGTAACGTTTCTATGGAAACGACAGGATGTTCTTTTGGGATACGACAATCTCATTTCCGATCCACTAATCCTTCTTTACTGCATCCCTCACTCCCACACATTGATGAATTCACACGGAAATTGCGTCGCTATGAAATACGAGTACTATGTGTTCTAAGACATTTCCTTCTAAATCGAGTAACGTTTCTATGGAAACGACAGGATTTTCTTTTGGGATACGACTATCACATTTCCGATCCACTAATCCTTCCTTACTGCATCCCTCACTCCCAAACATTGACGAATTCACACGGAAATTGCGTCGCTATGAAATACTATGTGTTATAAGACATTTCCTTCTAAATCGAGTAACGTTTCTATGGAAACGACCGGATTTTCTTTTGGGATACGACAATCTCATTTCCGATCCACTAATCCTTCTTTACTGCATCCCTCACTCCCACACATTGACGAATTCACACGGAAATTGCGTCGCTATGAAATACGAGTACTATGTGTTCTAAGACATTTCTTTCTAAATCGAGTAACGTTTCTATGGAAACGACAGGATTTTCTTTTGGGATACGACTATCACATTTCCGATCCACTAATCCTTCTTTACTGCATCCCTCACTCCCAAACATTGACGAATTCACACGGAAATTCCGTCGCTATGAAATACTAGTACTATGTGTTCTAAGACATTTCCTTCTAAATCGAGTAACGGTTCTATGGAAACGACAGGATTTTCTTTTGGGATACGACAATCTCATTTCCGATCCACTAATCCTTCTTTACTGCATCCCTCACTCCCACACATTGACGAATTCACACGGAAATTGCGTTGCTATGAAATACTATGTGTTCTAAGACATTTCCTTCTAAATCGAGTAACGTTTCTATGGAAACGACAGGATTTTCTTTTGGGATACGACAATCTCATTTCCGATCCACTAATCATTCTTTACTGCATCCCTCACTCCCAAACATTGACGAATTCACACGGAAATTGCGTCGCTATGAAATACTATGTGTTCTAAGACATTTCCTTCTAAATCGAGGAACGTTTCTATGGCAACGACAGGATTTTCTTTTGGGATACGACTATCACGTTTCCGATCCACTAATCCTTCTTTACTGCATCCCTCACTCCCAAACATTGACGAATTCACACGGAAATTCGTCGCTGTGAAATACTAGTACTATGTGTTCTAAGACATTTCCTTCGAAATCGAGTAACGGTTCAATGGAAACGACAGGATTTTCTTTTGGGATACGACAATCTCATTTCCGATCCACTAATCCTTCTTTACTGCATCCCTCACTCCCACACATTGACGAATTCACACGGAAATTGCGTCGCTATGAAATACTATGTGTTCTAAGACATTTCCTTCTAAATCGAGTAACGTTTCTATGGAAACGACAGGATTTTCTTTTGGGATACGACAATATCATTTCCGATCCACTAATCCTTCTTTACTGCATCCCTCACTCCCAAACATTGACGAATTCACACGGAAATTGCGTCGCTATGAAATACTATGGGTTCTAAGGCATTTCCTTCTAAATCGGGTAACGTTTCTATGGCAACGACAGGATTTTCTTTTGGGATACGACAATCTCATTTCCGATCCACTAAACCTTCTTTACTGCATCCCTCACTCCCACACATTGACGAATTCACACGGAAATTGCGTCGCTATGAAATACTATGTGTTCTAAGACATTTCCTTCTAAATCGAGTAACGTTTCTATGGAAACGACAGGATTTTCTTTTGGGACACGACAATCTCATTTCCGATCCACTAATCCTTCTTTACTGCATCCCTCACTCCCACACATTGACGAATTCACACGGAAATTGCGTCGCTATGAAATACGAGTACTATGTGTTCTAAGACATTTCCTTCTAAATCGAGTAACGTTTCTATGGAAACGACAGGATTTTCTTTTGGGATACGACTATCTCATTTCCGATCCACTAATCCTTCTTTACTGCATCCCTCACTCCCACACATTGACGAATTCACACGGAAACTGCGTCGCAATGAAATACGAGTACTATGTGTTCTAAGACATTTCCTTCTAAATCGAGTAACGTTTCTATGGAAACGACAGGATTTTGTTTTGGGATACGACAATCACATTTCTGATCCACTAATCCTTCTTTACTGCATCCCTCACTCCCACAGATTGACGAATTCACACGGAAATTCCGTCGCTATGAATTACTATGGGTTCTATGACTTCCCCTTCTAAATCAAGTAACATTTCTATGGAAACGACAGGACTTTTTTTTGGGATACGACAATCTCATTTCCGATCCACTAATCCTTCTTTACTGCATCCTTCACTCCCAAACATTGACGAATTCACACGGAAATTGCGTCACTATGAAATACTATGTGTTCTAAGACATTTCCTTCTAAATCGAGTAACGTTTCTATGGAAACGACTGGATTTTCTTTTGGGATACGACAATCACATTTCCGATCCACTAATCCTTCTTTACTGCATCCCTCACTCCCAAACATTGACGAATTCACACGGAAATTCCGTCGCTATGAAATACGAGTACTATGTGTTCTAAGACAATTCCTTCTAAATCGAGTAACGTTTCTATGGAAACGACAGGATTTTCTTTTGGGATACGACAATCACATTTCCGATCCACTAATCCTTCTTTACTGCATCCCTCACTCCCACACATTGACGAATGCACACGGAAATTGCGTCGCTATGAAATACGAGTACTATGTGTTCTAAGACATTTGCTTCTAAATCGAGTAACGTTTCTATGGATACGACAGGATTTTCTTTTGGGATACGACTATCACATTTCCGATCCACTAATCCTTCTTTACTGCATCCCTCACTCCCAAACATTGACGAATTCACACGGAAATTGCGTCGCTATGAAATACTATGTGTTCTAAGACATTTCCTTCTAAATCGAGTAACGTTTCTATGGAAACGACCGGATTTTCTTTTGGGATACGACAATCACATTTCCGATCCACTAATCCTTCTTTACTGCATCCCTCACTCCCAAACATTGACGAATTCACACGGAAATTCCGTCGCTATGAAATACGAGTACTATGTGTTCTAAGACATTTCCTTCTAAATCGAGTAACGTTTCTTTGGAAACGACATGATTTTCTTTTGGGATACGACAATCTCATTTCCGATCCACTAATCCTACGTTACTGCATCCCTCACTCCCACACATTGACGAATTCACACGGAAATTGCGTCGCTATGAAATACGAGTACTATGTGTTCTAAGACATTTCCTTCTAAATCGAGTAACGTTTCTATGGAAACGACAGGATTTTCTTTTGGGATACGACAATCACATTTCCGATCCACTAATCCTTCTTTACTGCATCCCTCACTCCCAAACATTGAAGAATTCACATGGAAATTCCGTCGCTATGAAATACGAGTACTATGTGTTCTAAGACATTTCCTTCTAAATCGAGTAACGTTTCTATGGAAACGACAGGATTTTCTTTTGGGACACGACAATCTCATTTCCGATCCACTAATCCTTCTTTACTGCATCCCTCACTCCCACACATTGACGAATTCACACGGAAATTGCGTCGCTATGAAATACGAGTACTATGTATTCTAAGACATTTCCTTCTAAATCGAGTAACGTTTCTAAGGAAACGACAGGATTTTCTTTTGGGATACGACAATCACATTTCTGATCCACTAATCCTTCTTTACTGCATCCCTCACTCCCACAGATTGACGAATTCACACGGAAATTCCGTCGCTATGAATTACTATGGGTTCTATGACTTCTCCTTCTAAATCAAGTAACATTTCTATGGAAACGACAGGACTTTTTTTTGGGATACGACAATCTCATTTCCGATCCACTAATCCTTCTTTACTGCATCCTTCACTCCCAAACATTGACGAATTCACACGGAAATTGCGTCGCTATGAAATACTATGTGTTCTAAGACATTTCCTTCTAAATCCAGTAACGTTTCTATGGAAACGACAGGATTTTCTTTTGGGATACGACAATCACATTTCCGATCCACTAATCCTTCTTTACTGCATCCCTCACTCCCAAACATTGACGAATTCACACGGAAATTCCGTCGCTATGAAATACGAGTACTATGTGTTCTAAGACAATTCCTTCTAAATCGAGTACCGTTTCTATGGAAACGACAGGATTTTCTTTCGGGATACGACAATCACATTTCCGATCCACTAATCCTTCTTTACTGCATCCCTCACTAACACACATTGACGAATTCACACGGAAATTGCGTCGCTATGAAATACGAGTACAATGTGTTCTAAGACATTTCCTTCTAAATCGAGTAACGTTTCTATGGAAACGACAGGAGTTTCTCTTGGGATACGACAATCACATTTCCGATCCACTAATCCTTCTTTACTGCATCCCTCACTCCCAAACATTGACGAATTCACACGGAAATTGCGTCGCTATGAAATACGAGTACTATGTGTTCTAAGACATTTCCTTCTAAATCGAGTAACATTTCTATGGAAACGACAGGATTTTCTTTTGGGATACGACTATCACATTTCCGATCCACTAATCCTTCTTTACTGCATCCCTCACTCCCACACATTGACGAATTCACACGGAAATTCCGTCGCTATGAATTACTATGGGTTCTATGACTTCTCCATCTAAATCAAGTAACATTTCTATGGAAACGACAAGACTTTTTTTTGGGATACGATAATCTCATTTCCGATCCACTAATCCTTCTTTACTGCATCCCTCACTCCCAAACATTGACGAATTCACACGGAAATTGCGTCGCTATGAAATACTATGTGTTCTAAGACATTTCCTTCTAAATCGAGTAACGTTTCTATGGAAACGACAGGATTTTCTTTTGGGATACAACAATCACATTTCCGATACACTAATCCTTCTTTACTGCATCCCTCACTCCCAAACATTGACGAATTCACACGGAAATTCCGTCGCTATGAAATACGAGTACTATGTGTTCTAAGACAATTCCTTCCAAATCGAGTAACGTTTCTATGGAAACGACAGGATTTTCTTTTGGGATACGACAATCACATTTCCGATCCACTAATCCTGCTTTACTGCATCCCTCACACCCACACATTGACGAATTCACACGGAAATTCCGTCGCTATGAATTACTATGGGTTCTATGACTTCTCCTTCTAAATCAAGTAACATTTCTATGGAAACGGCAGGACTTTTTTTTGGGATACGACAATCTCATTTCCGATCCACTAATTCTTCTTTACTGCATCCCTCACTCCCAAACATTGACGAATTCACACGGAAATTTCGTCGCTATGAAATACTATGTGTTCTAAGCCATTTCCTTCTAAATCGAGTAACGTTTCTATGGAAACGACAGGATTTTCTTGTGGGATACGACAATCTCATTTCCGATCCACTAATGCTTCTTTACTGCATCCCTCACTCCCACACATTGACGAATTCACACTGAAATTCCGTCGCTATGAAATACGAGTACTATGTGTTCTAAGACATTTCCTTCTAAATCGAGTAACGTTTCTATGGAAACGACAGGATTTTCTTTTGGGATACGACAATCACATTTCCGATCCACTAATCCTTCTTTACTGCATCCTGCTCTTCCAAACATTGACGAATTCACACGGAAATTCCGTCGCTATGAAATACGAGTACTATGTGTTCTAAGACATTTCCTTCTAAATCGAGTAACGTTTCTATGGAAACGACAGGATTTTCTTTTGGGATTAGACAATCACATTTCCGATCCACTAATCCTTCTTTACTGCATCCCTCACTCCCACACATTGACGAATTCACACGGAAATTCCGTCGCTATGAATTACTATGGGTTCTATGACTTTTCCTTCTAAATCAAGTAACATTTCTATGGAAACGACAGGACTTTTTTTTGGGATACGACAATCTCATTTCCGATCCACTAATCCTTCTTTACTGCATCCCTCACTCCCAAACATTGACGAATTCACACGGAAATTCCGTCGCTATGAAATACGAGTACTATGTGTTGTAAGACATTTCCTTCTAAATCGAGTAACGTTTCTATGGAAACGACAGTATTTTCTTTTGGGATACGACAATCACATTTCCGATCCACTAATCCTTCTTTACTGCATCCCTCACTCCCACACATTCACGAATTCACACGGAAATTCCGTCGCTATGAATTACTATGGGTTCTATGACTTCCCCTTCTAAATCAAGTAACATTTCTATGGAAACGACAGGACTTTTTTTTGGGATACGACAATCTCATTTCCGATCCACTAATCCTTCTTTACTGCATCCCTCACTCCCAAACATTGACGAATTCACACGGAAATTCCGTCGCTATGAAATACGAGTACTATGTGTTGTAAGACATTTCCTTCTAAATCAAGTAACGTTCCTATGGAAACGACAGGATTTTCTTTTGGGATACGACAATCACATTTCCGATCCACTAATCCTTCTTTACTGCATCCCTCACTCCCACACATTCACGAATTCACACGGAAATTCCGTCGCTATGAATTACTATGGGTTCTATGACTTCTCCTTCTAAATCAAGTAACATTTCTATGGAAACGACAGGACTTTTTTTTGGGATACGACAATCTCATTTCCGATCCACTAATCCTTCTTTACTGCATCCCTCACTCCCAAACATTGACGAATTCACACGGAAATTGTGTCGCTATGAAATACTAGGTGTTCTAAGACATTTCCTTCTACATCGAGTAACGTTTCTATGGAAACGACTGGATTTTCTTATGGGATACGACAATCTCTTTTCCGATCCACTAATCCTTCTTTACTGCATTCCTCACTCCCACACATTGACGAATTCACACATAAATTGCGTCGCTATGAAATACGAGTACTATGTGTTCTAAGACATTTCCTTCTAAATCGAGTAACGTTTCTATGGAAACGACAGGATTTTCTTTTGGGATACGACAATCTCCTTTACGATCCACTAATCCTTCTTTACTGCATCCCTCACTCCCAAACATTGACGAATTCACACGGAAATTGCGTCGCTATGAAATACTATGTGTTCTAAGACATTTCCTTCTAAATCGAGTAACGTTTATATGGAAACTACAGGATTTTCTTATGGGATACGACAATCTCATTTCCGATCCACTAATGCTTCTTTACTGCATCCCTCACTCCCACACATTGACGAATTCACACGGAAATTGTGTCGCTATGAAATACGAGTACTATGTGTTCTAAGACATTTCCTTCTAAATCGAGTAACGTTTCTATGGAAACGACAAGATTTTCTTTTGGGATACGAGAATCACATTTCCGATCCACTAATCCTTCTTTACTGCATCCCTCACTCCCACACATTGACGAATTCACACGGAAATTCCGTCGCTATGAATTACTATGGGTTCTATGACTTCTCCTTCTAAATCAAGTAACATTTCTATGGAAACGGCAGGACTTTTTTTTGGGATACGACAATCTCATTTCCGATCCACTACTTCTTCTTTACTGCATCCCTCACTCCCAAACATTGACGAATTCACACGGAAATATCGTCGCTATGAAATACTATGTGTTCTATGCCATTTCCTTCTAAATCGAGTAACGTTTCTATGGAAACGACAGGATTTTCTTATGGGATACGACAATCTCATTTCCGATCCACTAATGCTTCTTTACTGCATCCCTCACTCCCACACATTGACGAATTCACACTGAAATTGAGTCGCTATGAAATACGAGTACTATGTGTTCTAAGACATTTCCTTCTGAATCGAGTAACGTTTCTATGGAAACGACAGGATTTTCTTTTGGGATACGACAATCACATTTCCGATCCACTAATCCTTCTTTACTGCATCCCGCTCTTCCAAACATTGACGAATTCACACGGAAATTCCGTCGCTATGAAATACGAGTACTATGTGTTCTAAGACATTTCCGTCTACATCGAGTAACGTTTCTATGGAAACGACAGGATTTTCTTATGGGATACGACAATCTCTTTTCCGATCCACTAATCCTTCTTTACTGCATTCCTCACTCCCACACATTGACGAATTCACACGGAAATTGCGTCGCTATGAAACACGAGTACTATGTGTTCTAAGACATTTCCTTCTAAATCAAGTAACATTTCTATGGAAACGACAGGACTTTTTTTTGGGATACGACAATCTCCTTTCCGAACCACTAATCCTTCTTTACTGCAACCCTCACTCCCAAACATTGACGAATTCACACGGAAATTGCGTCGCTATGAAATACTATGTGTTCTAAGACATTTCCTTCTAAATCGAGTAACGTTTATATGGAAACTACAGGATTTTCTTATGGGATACGACAATCTCATTTCCGATCCACTAATGCTTCTTTACTGCATCCCTCACTCCCACACTTTGAAGAATTCACACGGAAATTGAGTCGCTATGAAATACGAGTACTATGTGTTCTAAGACATTTCCTTCTAAATCGAGTAACGTTTCTATGGAAACGACAGGATTTTCTTTTGGGATACGACAATCTCCTTTCCGATCCACTAATCCTTCTTTACTGCATCCCTCACTCCCACACATTCACGAATTCACACGGAAATTCCGTCGCTATGAATTACTATGGATTCTATGACTTCTCCTTCTAAATCAAGTAACATTTCTATGGAAACGACAGGACTTTTTTTTGGGATACGACAATCTCATTTCCGATCCACTAATCCTTCTTTACTGCATCCCTCACTCCCAAACATTGACGAATTCACACGGAAATTCCGTCGCTATGAAATACGAGTACTATGTGTTGTAAGACATTTCCTTCTAAATCAAGTAACGTTCCTATGGAAACGACAGGATTTTCTTTTGGGATACGACAATCACATTTCCGATCCACTAATCCTTCTTTACTGCATCCCTCACTCCCACACATTCACGAATTCACACGGAAATTCCGTCGCTATGAATTACTATGGGTTCTATGACTTCTCCTTCTAAATCAAGTAACATTTCTATGGAAACGACAGGACTTTTTTTTGGGATACGACAATCTCATTTCCGATCCACTAATCCTTCTTTACTGCATCCCTCACTCCCAAACATTGACGAATTCACACGGAAATTGCGTCGCTATGAAATACTAGGTGTTCTAAGACATTTCCTTCTACATCGAGTAACGTTTCTATGGAAACGACAGGATTTTCTTATGGGATACGACAATCTCTTTTCCGATCCACTAATCCTTCTTTACTGCATTCCTCACTCCCACACATTGACGAATTCACACGGAAATTGCGTCGCTATGAAATACGAGTACTATGTGTTCTAAGACATTTCCTTCTAAATCGAGTAACGTTTCTATGGAAACGACAGGATTTTCTTTTGGGATACGACAATCTCCTTTCCGATCCACTAATCCTTTACTGCATCCCTCACTCCCAAACATTGACGAATTCACACGGAAATTGCGTCGCTATGAAATACTATGTGTTCTAAGACATTTCCTTCTAAATCGAGTAACGTTTATATGGAAACTACAGGATTTTCTTATGGGATACGACAATCTCATTTCCGATCCACTAATGCTTCTTTACTGCATCCCTCACTCCCACACATTGACGAATTCACACGGAAATTGTGTCGCAATGAAATACGAGTACTATGTGTTCTAAGACATTTCCTTCTAAATCGAGTAACGTTTCTATGGAAACGACAGGATTTTCTTTTGGGATACGAGAATCACATTTCCGATCCACTAATCCTTCTTTACTGCATCCCTCACTCCCACACATTGACGAATTCACACGGAAATTCCGTCGCTATGAATTACTATGGGTTCTATGACTTCTCCTTCTAAATCAAGTAACATTTCTATGGAAACGGCAGGACTTTTTTTTGGGATACGACAATCTCATTTCCGATCCACTAATTCTTCTTTACTGCATCCCTCACTCCCAAACATTGACGAATTCACACGGAAATATCGTCGCTATGAAATACTATGTGTTCTAAGCCATTTCCTTCTAAATCGAGTAACGTTTCTATGGAAACGACAGGATTTTCTTATGGGATACGACAATCTCATTTCCGATCCACTAATGCTTCTTTACTGCATCCCTCACTCCCACACATTGACGAATTCACACTGAAATTGAGTCGCTATGAAATACGAGTACTATGTGTTCTAAGACATTTCCTTCTGAATCGAGTAACGTTTCTATGGAAACGACAGGATTTTCTTTTGGGATACGACAATCACATTTCCGATCCACTAATCCTTCTTTACTGCATCCCGCTCTTCCAAACATTGACGAATTCACACGGAAATTCCGTCGCTATGAAATACGAGTACTATGTGTTCTAAGACATTTCCGTCTACATCGAGTAACGTTTCTATGGAAACGACAGGATTTTCTTATGGGATACGACAATCTCTTTTCCGATCCACTAATCCTTCTATACTGCATTCCTCACTCCCACACATTGACGAATTCACACGGAAATTGCGTCGCTATGAAACACGAGTACTATGTGTTCTAAGACATTTCCTTCTAAATCAAGTAACATTTCTATGGAAACGACAGGGCTTTTTTTTGGGATACGACAAACTCCTTTCCGAACCACTAATCCTTCTTTACTGCATCCCTCACTCCCAAACATTGACGAATTCACACGGAAATTGCGTCGCTATGAAATACTATGTGTTCTAAGACATTTCCTTCTAAATCGAGTAACGTTTATATGGAAACTACAGGATTTTCTTATGGGATACGACAATCTCATTTCCGATCCAGTAATGCTTCTTTACTGCATCCCTCACTCCCACACATTGAAGAATTCACACGGAAATTGAGTCGCTATGAAATACGAGTACTATGTGTTCTAAGACATTTCCTTCTAAATCGAGTAACGTTTCTATGGAAACGACAGGATTTTCTTTTGGGATACGACAATCTCATTTCCGATCCACTAATCCTTCTTTACTGCATCCCTCACTCCCACACATTGACGAATTCACACGGAAATTCCGTCGCTATGAATTACTATGGGTTCTATGACTTCTCCTTCTAAATCAAGTAACATTTCTATGGAAACGGCAGGACTTTTTTTTGGGATACGACAATCTCATTTCCGATCCACTAATTCTTCTTTACTGCATCCCTCACTCCCAAACATTGACGAATTCACACGGAAATTTCGTCGCTATGAAATACTATGTGTTATAAGCCATTTCCTTCTAAATCGAGTAACGTTTCTATGGAAACGACAGGATTTTCTTATGGGATACGACAATCTCATTTCCGATCCACTAATGCTTCTTTACTGCATCCCTCACTCCCACACATTGACGAATTCACACTGAAATTGCGTCGCTATGAAATACGAGTACTATGTGTTCTAAGACATTTCCTTCTAAATCGAGTAACGTTTCTATGGAAACGACAGGATTTTCTTTTGGGATACGACAATCACATTTCCGATCCACTAATCCTTCTTTACTGCATCCCGCTCTTCCAAACATTGACGAATTCACACGGAAATTCCGTCGCTATGAAATACGAGTACTATGTGTTCTAAGACATTTCCTTCTAAATCGAGTAACGTTTCTATGGAAACGACAGGATTTTCTTTTGGGATACGACAATCACATTTCCGATCCACTAATCCTTCTTTACTGCATCCCTCACTCCCACACATTCACGAATTCACACGGAAATTCCGTCGCTATGAATTACTATGTGTTCTATGACTTCTCCTTCTAAATCAAGTAACATTTCTATGGAAACGACAGGACTTTTTTTTGGGATACGACGATCTCATTTCCGATCCACTAATCCTTCTTAACTGCATCCCTCACTCCCAAACATTGACGAATTCACACGGAAATTGCGTCGCTATGAAATACTAGGTGTTCTAAGACATTTCCTTCTACATCGAGTAACGTTTCTATGGAAACGACAGGATTTTCTTAAGGGATACGACAATCTCATTTCCGATCCACTAATCCTTCTTTACTGCATTCCTCACTCCCACACATTGACGAATTCACACGGAAATTGCGTCGCTATGAAATACGAGTACTGTGTGTTCTAAGACATTTCCTTCTAAATCGAGTAACGTTTCTATGGAAACGACAGGATTTTCTATTGGGATTCGATAATCACATTTCCGATCCACTAATCCTTCTTTACTGCATCCCTCACTCCCAAACATTGACGGATTCACACGGAAATTCAGTCGCTATGAAATACGAGTACTATGTGTACTAAAACATTTCCTTCTAAATCGAGTAACGTTTCTATTGAAACGACAGGATTTTCTTTTGGGATAAGACAATCACATTTCCGATCCACTAATCCTTCTTTACTGCATCCCTCACACCCACACATTGACGAATTCACACGGAAATTCCGTCGCTATGAATTACTATGGGTTCTATGACTTCTCCTTCTAAATCAAGTAACATTTCTATGGAAACGACAGGACTTTTTTTTGGGATACGACAATCTCATTTCCGATCCACTAATCCTTCTTTACTGCATCCCTCACTCCCAAACATTGACGAATTCACACGGAAATTCCGTCGCTATGAAATACGAGTACCATGTGTTGTAAGACATTTCCTTCTAAATCAAGTAACGTTCCTATGGAAACGACAGGATTTTCTTTTGGGATACGACAATCACATTTCCGATCCACTAATCCTTCTTTACTGCATCCCTCACTCCCACACATTCACGAATTCACACGGAAATTCCGTCGCTATGAATTACTATGGGTTCTATGACTTCTCCTTCTAAATCAAGTAACATTTCTATGGAAACGACAGGACTTTTTTTTGGGATACGACAATCTCATTTCCGATCCACTAATCCTTCTTTACTGCATCCCTCACTCCCAAACATTGACGAATTCACACGGAAATTGCGTCGCTATGAAATACTAGGTGTTCTAAGACATTTCCTTCTACATCGAGTAACGTTTCTATGGAAACGACAGGATTTTCTTATGGGATACGACAATCTCTTTTCCGATCCACTAATCCTTCTTTACTGCATTCCTCACTCCCACACATTGACGAATTCACACTGAAATTGCGTCGCTGTGAAATACGAGTACTATGTGTTCTAAGACATTTCCTTCTAAATCGAGTAACGTTTCTATGGAAACGAAAGGATTTTCTTTTGGGATACGACAATCACATTTCCGATCCACTAATCCTTCTTTACTGCATCCCTCACTCCCAAACATTGACGAATTCACACGGAAATTTCGTCGCTATGAAATACTATGTGTTCTAAGACATTTCCTTCTAAATCGAGTAACGTTTCTATGGAAACGACAGGATTTTCTTATGGGATAAGACAATCTCGTTTCCGATCCACTAATGCTTCTAAACTGCATCCCTCACTCCCACACATTGACGAATTCACACTGAAATTGCGTCGCTATGAAATACGAGTACTATGTGTTCTAAGACATTTCCTTCTAAATCGAGTAACGTTTCTATGGAAACGACAGGATTTTCTTTTGGGATACGACAAACACATTTCCGATCCACTAATCCTTCTTTACTGCATCCCGCTCTTCCAAACATTGACGAATTCACACGGAAATTCCGTCGCTATGAAATACGAGTACTATGTGTTCTAAGACATTTCCTTCTAAATCGAGTAACGTTTCTATGGAAACGACAGGATTTTCTTTTGGGATACGACAATCACATTTCCGATCCACTAATCCTTCTTTACTGCATCCCTCACTCCCACACATTCACGAATTCACACGGAAATTCCGTCGCTATGAATTACTATGTGTTCTATGACTTCTCCTTCTAAATCAAGTAACATTTCTATGGAAACGACAGGACTTTTTTTTGGGATACGACGATCTCATTTCCGATCCACTAATCCTTCTTAACTGCATCCCTCACTCCCAAACATTGACGAATTCACACGGAAATTGCGCCGCTATGAAATACTAGGTGTTCTAAGACATTTCCTTCTACATCGAGTAACGTTTCTATGGAAACGACAGGATTTTCTTAAGGGATACGACAATCTCATTTCCGATCCACTAATCCTTCTTTACTGCATTCCTCACTCCCACACATTGACGAATTCACACGGAAATTGCGTCGCTATGAAATACGAGTACTGTGTGTTCAAAGACATTTCCTTCTAAATCGAGTAACGTTTCTATGGAAACGACAGGATTTTCTATTGGGATTCGATAATCACATTTCCGATCCACTAATCCTTCTTTACTGCATCCCTCACTCCCAAACATTGACGGATTCACACGGAAATTCAGTCGCTATGAAATACGAGTACTATGTGTACTAAAACATTTCCTTCTAAATCGAGTAACGTTTCTATTGAAACGACAGGATTTTCTTTTGGGATAAGACAATCACATTTCCGATCCACTAATCCTTCTTTACTGCATCCCTCACACCCACACATTGACGAATTCACACGGAAATTCCGTCGCTATGAATTACTATGGGTTCTATGACTTCTCCTTCTAAATCAAGTAACATTTCTATGGAAACGACAGGACTTTTTTTTGGGATACGACAATCTCATTTCCGATCCACTAATCCTTCTTTACTGCATCCCTCACTCCCAAACATTGACGAATTCACACGGAAATTCCGTCGCTATGAAATACGAGTACTATGTGTTGTAAGACATTTCCTTCTAAATCAAGTAACGTTCCTATGGAAACGACAGGATTTTCTTTTGGGATACGACAATCACATTTCCGATCCACTAATCCTTCTTTACTGCATCCCTCACTCCCACACATTCACGAATTCACACGGAAATTCTGTCGCTATGAATTACTATGGGTTCTATGACTTCTCCTTCTAAATCAAGTAACATTTCTATGGAAACGACAGGACTTTTTTTTGGGATACGACAATCTCATTTCCGATCCACTAATCCTTCTTTACTGCATCCCTCACTCCCAAACATTGACGAATTCACACGGAAATTGCGTCGCTATGAAATACTAGGTGTTCTAAGACATTTCCTTCTACATCGAGTAACGTTTCTATGGAAACGACAGGATTTTCTTATGGGATACGACAATCTCTTTTCCGATCCACTAATCCTTCTTTACTGCATTCCTCACTCCCACACATTGACGAATTCACACTGAAATTGCGTCGCTATGAAATACGAGTACTATGTGTTCTAAGACATTTCCTTCTAAATCGAGTAACGTTTCTATGGAAACGAAAGGATTTTCTTTTGGGATACGACAATCACATTTCCGATCCACTAATCCTTCTTTACTGCATCCCTCACTCCCAAACATTGACGAATTCACACGGAAATTTCGTCGCTATGAAATACTATGTGTTCTAAGACATTTCCTTCTAAATCGAGTAACGTTTCTATGGAAACGACAGGATTTTCTTATGGGATACGACAATCTCATTTCCGATCCACTAATGCTTCTTTACTGCATCCCTCACTCCCACACATTGACGAATTCACACTGAAATTGCGTCGCTATGAAATACGAGTACTATGTGTTCTAAGGCATTTCCTTCTAAATCGAGTAACGTTTCTATGGAAACGACAGGATTTTCTTTTGGGATACGACAATCACATTTCCGATCCACTAATCCTTCTTTACTGCATCCCTATCTTCCAAACATTGACGAATTCACACGGAAATTCCGTCGCTATGAAATACGAGTACTATGTTTTCTAAGACATTTCCTTCTAAATCGAGTAACGTTTCTATGGAAACGACAGGATTTTCTTTTGGGATAAGACAATCACATTTCCGATCCACTAATCCTTCTTTACTGCATCCCTCACTCCCACACATTGACGAATTCACACGGAAATTCCGTCGCTATGAATTACTATGGGTTCTATGACTTCTCCTTCTAAATCAAGTAACATTTCTATGGAAACGACAGGACTTTTTTTTGGGATACGACAATCTCATTTCCGATCCACTAATCCTTCTTTACTGCATCCCTCACTCCCAAACATTGACGAATTCACACGGAAATTCCGTCGCTATGAAATACGAGTACTATGTGTTGTAAGACATTTCCTTCTAAATCGAGTAACGTTTCTATGGAAACGACAGGATTTTCTTTTGGGATACGACAATCACATTTCCGATCCACTAATCCTTCTTTACTGCATCCCTCACTCCCACACATTCACGAATTCACACGGAAATTCCGTCACTATGAATTACTATGGGTTCTATGACTTCTCCTTCTAAATCAAGTAACATTTCTATGGAAACGACAGGACTTTTTTTTGGGATACGACAATCTCATTTCCGATCCACTAATCCTTCTTTACTGCATCCCTCACTCCCAAACATTGACGAATTCACACGGAAATTGCGTCGCTATGAAATACTAGGTGTTCTAAGACATTTCCTTCTACATCGAGTAACGTTTCTATGGAAACGACAGGATTTTCTTATGGGATACGACAATCTCATTTCCGATCCACTAATCCTTCTTTACTGCATTCCTCACTCCCACACATTGACGAATTCACACGGAAATTGCGTCGCTATGAAATACGAGTACTATGTGTTCTAAGACATTTCCTTCTAAATCGAGTAACGTTTTTATGGAAACGACAGGATTTTCTTTTGGGATACGATAATACACTTCCGAACCACTAATCCTTCTTTACTGCATCTCTCACTCCCAAACATTGACGGATTCACACGGAAATTCAGTCGCTATGAAATACGAGTACTATGTGTAGTAAAACATTTCCTTCTAAATCGAGTAACGTTTCTATGGAAACGACAGGATTTTCTTTTGGGATAAGGCAATCACATTTCCGATCCACTAATCCTTCTTTACTGCATCCCTCACTCCCACTAATTGACGAATTCACACGGAAATATCGTCGCTATGAATTACTATGGGTTCTATGACGTCTCCTTCTAAATCAAGTAACATTTCTATGGAAACGACACGACTTTTTTTTGGGATACGACAATCTCATTTCCGATCCACTAATCCTTCTTTACTGCATCCCTCACTCCCAAACATTGACGAATTCACACGGAAATTCCGTCGCTATGAAATACGAGTACTATGTGTTGTAAGACATTTCCTTCTAAATCGAGTAACGTTTCTATGGAAACGAGAGGATTTTCTGTTGGGATACGACAATCACATTTCCGATCCACTAATCCTTCTTTACTGCATCCCTCACACCCACACATTCACGAATTCACACGGAAATTCCGTCGCTATGAATTACTATGGGTTCTATGACTTCTCCTTCTAAATCAAGTAACATTTCTATGGAAACGACAGGACTTTTTTATGGGATACGACAATCTCATTTCCGATCCACTAATCCTTCTTTACTGCATCCCTCACTCCCAAACATTGACGAATTCACACGGAAATTGCGTCGCTATGAAATACTAGGTGTTCTAAGACATTTCCTTCTACATCGAGTAACGTTTCTATGGAAATGACAGGATTTTCTAATGGGATACGACAATCTCTTTTCCGATCCACCAATCCTTCTTTACTGCATTCCTCACTCCCAAACATTGACGAATTCACGCGGAAATTGCGTCGCTATGAAATACTATGTGTTCTAAGACATTTCCTTCTAAATCGAGTAACGTTTCTATGGAAACGACAGGATTTTCTTTTGGGATACGACAATCACATTTCCGATCCACTAATCCTTCTTTACTGCATCCCTCACTCCCAAACATTGACGAATTCACACGGAAATTCCGTCGCTATGAAATACGAGTACTATGTGTTGTAAGACATTTCCTTCTAAATCGAGTAACGTTTCTATGGAAACGACAGGATTTTCTTTTGGGATACGACAATCACATTTCCGATCCACTAATCCTTCTTTACTGCATCCCCCACTCCCACACATTGACGAATTCACACGGAAATTCCGTCGCTATGAATTACTATGGGTTCTATGACTTCTCCTGCTAAATCAAGTAACATTTCTATGGAAACGACAGGACTTTATTTTGGGAGACGACAATCTCATTTCCGATCCACTAATCCTTCTTTACTGCATCCCTCACTCCCAAACATTGACGAATTCAAACGTAAATTGCGTCGCTATGAAATACTATGTGCTCTAAGACATTTCCTTCTAAATCGAGTAACGTTTCTATGGAAACGACAGGATTTTCTTTTGGGATACGACAATCTCATTTCCGATCCACTAATCCTTCTTTACTGCATCCCTCACTCCCAAACATTGACGAATTCACACGGAAATTCCGTCGCTATGAAATACGAGTTCTATGTGTTTTAAGACATTTCCTTCTAAATCGAGTAACGTTTCTATGGAAACGACAGGATTTTCTTTTGGGATACGACAACCTCATTTCCGATCCACTAATCCTTCTTTACTGCATCCCTCACTCCCAAACATTGTCGAATTCACACGGAAATTCCGTCGCTATGACATACGAGTACTATGTGTTTTAAGACATTTCCTTCTAAATCGAGTAACGTTTCTATGGAAACGACAGGATTTACTTTTGGGATACGACAATCACATTTCCGATCTACTAATCCTTCTTTACTGCATCCCTCACTCCCACACATTGACGAATTCACACGGAAATTGCGTCGCTATGAAATACGAGTACTATGTGTTAGAAGACATTTCCTTCTAAATCGAGTAACGTTTCTATGGAAACGACAGGATTTTCTTTTGGGATACGACAATCACATTTCCGATCCACTAATCCTTCTTTACTGCATCCCTCACTCCCAAACATTGACGAATTCACACGGAAATTGCGTCGCTATGAAATACTATGTGTTCTAAGACATTTCCTTCGAAATCGAGTAACGTTTCTATGGAAACGACAGGAATTTCTTTTGGGATTCGACAATCACAATTCCGATCCACTAATCCTTCTTTACTGCATTCTTCACTCCCACACATTGACGAATTCACACGGAAATTGCGTCGCTATGAAATACGAGTACTATGTGTTCTAAGACATTTCCTTCTAAATCGAGTAACGTTTCTATGGAAACGACAGGATTTTCTTTTGGGATACGACAATCACATTTCCGATCTACTAATCCTTCTTTACTGCATCCCTCACTCCCACACATTGACGAATTCACACGGAAATTGCGTCGCTATGAAATACGAGTACTGTGTGTTCTAAGACATTTCCTTCTAAATCGAGTAACGTTTCTATGGAAACGACAGGATTTTCTTTTGGGATACGATAATACATTTCCGATCCACTAATCCTTCTTTACTGCATCCCTCACTCCCAAACATTGACGGATTCACACGGAAATTCAGTCGCTATGAAATACGAGTACTATGTGTACTAAAACATTTCCTTCTAAATCGGGTAACGTTTCTATGGAAACGACAGGATTTTCTTTTGGGATAAGGCAATCACATTTCCGATCAACTAATCCTTCTTTACTGCATCCCTCACTCCCACTAATTGACGAATTCACACGGAAATTCCGTCGCTATGAATTACTATGGGTTCTATGACTTCTCCTTCTAAATCAAGTAACATTTCTATGGAAACGACAGAAATTTTTTTTGGGATACGTCAATCTCATTTCCGATCCACTAATCCTTCTTTACTGCATCCCTCACTCCCAAACATTGACGAATTCACACGGAAATTGCGTCGCTATGAAATACTAGGTGTTCTAAGACATTTCCTTCTACATCGAGTAACGTTTCTATGGAAACGACAGGATTTTCTTATGGGATACGACAATCTCTTTTCCGATCCACTAATCCTTCTTTACTGCATTCCTCACTCCCAAACATTGACGAATTCACGCGGAAATTGCGTCGCTATGAAATACTATGTGTTCTAAGACATTTCCTTCTAAATCGAGTAACGTTTCTATGGAAAAGACAGGATTTTCTTTTGGGATACGACAATCACATTTCCGATCCACTAATCCTTCTTTACTGCATCCCTCACTCCCAAACATTGACGAATTCACACGGAAATTCCGTCGCTATGAAATACGAGTACTATGTGTTGTAAGACATTTCCTTCGAAATCGAGTAACGTTTCTATGGAAACGACAGGATTTTCTTTTGGGATTCGACAATCACAATTCCGATCCACTAATCCTTCTTTACTGCATCCCTCACTCCAAACATTGACGAATTCACACGGAAATTGCGTCGCTATGAAATCCTATGTGTTCTAAGACATTTCCTTCTAAATCGAGTAACGTTTCTATGGAAACGACAGGATTTGCTTTTGGGATACGACAATCTCATTTCCGATCCACTAATCCTTCTTTACTGCATCCCTCACTCCCAAACATTGACAAATTCACACGGAAATTCCGTCGCTATGAAATACGAGTACTATGTGTTTTAAGACATTGCCTTCTAAATCGAGTAACGTTTCTATGGAAACTACAGGATTTTCTTTTGGGATACGACAATCACATTTCCGATCTACTAATCCTTCTTTACTGCATCCCTCATTCCCACACATTGACGAATTCACACGGAAATTGCGTCGCTATGAAATACGAGTACTATGTGTTCTAAGACATTTCCTTCTAAATCGAGTAACGTTTCTATGGAAACGACAGGATTTTCTTTTGGGATACGACAATCACATTTCCGATCCACTAATCCTTCTTTACTGCATTCCTCACTCCCACACATTGACGAATTCACACGGAAATTGCGTCGCTATGAAATACTATGTGTTCTAAGACATTTCCTTCTAAATCGAGTAACGTTTCTATGGAAACAACAGGATTTTCTTTTGGGATACGACAATCACATTTCCGATCCACCAATCCTCCTTTACTGCATCCCTCACTCCCAAACATTGACGAATTCACACGGAAATTCCGTCGCTATGAAATACGAGTTCTATGACGTTTTAAGACATTTCCTTCTAAATCGAGTAACGTTTCTATGGAAACGACAGGATTTTCTTTTGGGATACGACAATCACATTTCCGATCCACTAATCCTTCTTTACTGCATCCCGCTCTTCCAAACATTGACGAATTCACACGGAAATTCCGTCGCTATGAAATACGAGTACTATGTGTTAGAAGACATTTCCTTCTAAATCGAGTAACGTTTCTATGGAAACGACAGGATTTTCTTTTGGGATAAGACAATCACATTTCCGTTCCACTAATCCTTCTTTACTGCATCCCTCACTCCCACACATTGTGGAATTTACACGGAAATTCCGCTGCTATGAATTACTATGGGTTCTATGACTTCTCCTTCTAAATCAAGTAACATTTCTATGGGAACGACAGGACTTTTTTTTGGGATACGACAATCTCATTTCCGATCCACTAATCCTTCTTTACTGCATCCCTCACTCCCAAACATTGACGAATTCACACGGAAATTCCGTCGCTATGAAATACGAGTACTATGTGTTGTAAGACATTTCCTTCTAAATCGAGTAACGTTTCTATGGAAACGACAGGATTTTCTTTTGGGATACGACAATCACATTTCCGATCCACTAATCCTTCTTTACTGCATCCCTCACTCCCACACATTCACGAATTCACACGGAAATTCCGTCGCTATGAATTACTATGGGTTCTATGACTTCTCCTTCTAAATCAAGTAACATTTCTATGGAAACGACAGGACTTTTTTTTGGGATACGACAATCTCAGTTCCGATCCACTAATCCTTCTTAACTGCATCCCTCACTCCCAAACATTGACGAATTCACACGGAAATTGCGTCGCTATGAAATACTAGGTGTTCTAAGACATTTCCTGCTACATCGAGTAACGTTTCTATTGAAACGACAGGATTTTCTTATGGGATACGACAATCTCATTTCCGATCCACTAATCCTTCTTTACTGCATTCCTCACTCCCACACATTGACGAATTCACACGGAAATTGCGTCGCTATGAAATACGAGTACTATGTGTTCTAAGACATTTCCTTCTAAATCGAGTAACGTTTCTATGGAAACGACAGGATTTTCAATTGGGATACGATAATCACATTTCCGATCCACTAATCCTTCTTTACTGCATCCCTCACTCCCAAACATTGACCGATTCACACGGAAATTCAGTCGCTATGAAATACGAGTACTATGTGTACTAAAACATTTCCTTCTAAATCGAGTAACGTTTCTATGGAAACGACAGGATTTTCTTTTGGGATAAGACAATCACATTTCCGATCCACTAATCCTTCTTTACTGCATCCCTCACTCCCACACATTGACGAATTCACACGGAAATTCCGTCGCTATGAATTACTATGGGTTCTATGACTTCTCCTTCTAAATCAAGTAACATTTCTATGGAAACGACAGGACTTTTTTTTGGGATACGACAGTCTCATTTCCGATCCACTAATCCTTCTTTACTGCATCCCTCACTCCCTAACATTGACGAATTCACACGGAAATTCCGTCGCTATGAAATACGAGTACTATGTGTTGTAAGACATTTCCTTCTAAATCAAGTAACGTTCCTATGGAAACGACAGGATTTTCTTTTGGGATACGACAATCACATTTCCGATCCACTAATCCTTCTTTACTGCATCTCTCACTCCCACACATTCACGAATTCACACGGAAATTCCGTCGCTATGAATTACTATGGGTTCTATGACTTCTCCGTCTAAATCAAGTAACATTTCTATGGAAACGACAGGACTTTTTTTTGGGATACGACAATCTCATTTCCGATCCACTAATCCTTCTTTACTGCATCCCTCACTCCCAAACATTGACGAATTCACACCGAAATTTCGTCGCTATGAAATACTATGTGTTCTAAGACATTTCCTTCTAAATCGAGTAACGTTTCTACGGAAACGACAGGATTTTCTTATGGGATACGACAATCTCTTTTCCGATCCACTAATCCTTCTTTACTGCATTCCTCACTCCCACACATTGACGAATTCACACGGAAATTGCGTCGCTATGAAATACGAGTACTATGTGTTCTAAGTCATTTCCTTCTAAATCGAGTAACGTTTCTATGGAAACGACAGGATTTTCTTTTGGGATACGACAATCACATTTCCGATCCACTAATCCTTCTTTACTGCATCCCTCACTCCCAAACATTGACGAATTCACACGGAAATTTCGTCGCTATGAAATACTATGTGTTCTAAGACATTTCCTTCTAAATCGAGTAACGTTTCTACGGAAACGACAGGATTTTCTTATGGGATACGACAATCTCATTTCCGATCCACTAATGCTTCTTTACTGCATCCCTCACTCCCACACATTGACGAATTCACACTGAAATTGCGTCGCTATGAAATACGAGTACTATGTGTTCTAAGGCATTTCCTTCTAAATCGAGTAACGTTTCTATGGAAACGACAGGACTTTCTTTTGGGATACGACAATCACATTTCCGATCCACTAATTCTTCTTTACTGCATCCCTCTCTTCCAAACATTGACGAATTCACACGGAAATTCCGTCGCTATGAAATACGAGTACTATGTGTTCTAAGACATTTCCTTCTAAATCGAGTAACGTTTCTATGGAAACGACAGGATTTTCTTTTGGGATAAGACAATCACATTTCCGATCCACTAATCCTTCTATACTGCATCCCTCACTCCCACACATTGACGAATTCACACGGAAATTCCGTCGCTATGAATTACTATGGGTTCTATGACTTCTCCTTCTAAATCAAGTAACATTTCTATGGAAACGACAGGACTTTTTTTTGGGATACGACAATCTCATTTCCGATCCACTAATCCTTCTTTACTGCATCCCTCACTCCCAAACATTGACGAATTCACACGGAAATTCCGTCGCTATGATATACGAGGACTATGTGTTGTAAGACATTTCCTTCTAAATCGAGTAACGTTTCTATGGAAACGACAGGATTTTCTTTTGGGATACGACAATCACATTTCCGATCCACTAATCCTTCTTTACTGCATCCCTCACTCCCACACATTCACGAATTCACACGGAAATTCCGTCGCTATGAATTACTATGGGTTCTATGACTACTCCTTCTAAATCAAGTAACATTTCTATGGAAACGACAGGACTTTTTTTTGGGATACGACAATCTCATTTCTGATCCACTAATCCTTCTTTACTGCATCCCTCACTCCCAAACATTGACGAATTCACAAGGAAATTGCGTCGCTATGAAATACTAGGTGTTCTAAGACATTTCCTTCTACATCGAGTAACGTTTCTATGGAAACGACTGGATTTTCTTGTGGGATACGACAATCTCATTTACGATCCACTAATCCTTCTTTACTGCATTCCTCACTCCCACACATTGACGAATTCATACGGAAATTGCGTCGCTATGAAATACGAGTACTATGTGTTCTAAGACATTTCCTTCTAAATCGAGTAACGTTTCTATGGAAACGACGGGATTCTCTTTTGGGATACGATAATACATTTCCGATCCACTAATCCATCTTTACTGCATCCCTCACTCCCAAACATTGACGGATTCACACGGAAATTCAGTCGCTATGAAATACGAGTACTATGTGTACTAAAACATTTCCTTCTAAATCGAGTAACGTTTCTATGGAAACGACAGGATTTTCTTTTGGGATAAGACAATCACATTTCCGATCCACTAATCCTTCTTTACTGCATCCCTCACTCCCACTAATTGACGAATTCACACGGAAATTCCGTCGCTATGAATTACTATGGGTTCTATGACTTCTCCTTCTAAATCAAGTAACATTTCTATGGAAACGACAGGACTTTTTTTTGGGATACGACAATCTCATTTCCGATCCACTAATCCTTCTTTACTGCATCCCTCACTCCCAAACATTGACGAATTCACACGGAAATTCCGTCGCTATGAAATACGAGTACTATGTGTTGTAAGACATTTCCTACTAAACCGAGTAACGTTTCTATGGAAACGACAGGATTTTCTTTTGGGATACGACAATCACATTTCCGATCCACTAATCCTTCTTTACTGCATCCCTCACACCCACACATTCACGAATTCACACGGAAATTCCGCCGCTATGAATTACTATGGGTTCTATGACTTCTCCTTCTAAATCAAGTAACATTTCTATGGAAACGACAGGACTTTTTTTTGGGATACGACAATCTCATTTCCGATCCACTAATCCTTCTTTACTGCATCCCTCACTCCCAAACATTGACGAATTCACACGGAAATTGCGTCGCTATGAAATACTAGGTGTTCTAAGACATTTCCTTCTACATCGAGTAACGTTTCTATGGAAACGACAGGAATTTCTTATGGGATACGACAATCTCATTTACGATCCACTAATCCTTCTTTACTGCATTCCTCACTCCCACACATTGCCGAATTCACACGGAAATTGCGTCGCTATGAAATACGAGTACTATGTGTTCTAAGACATTTCCTTCTAAATCGAGTAACGTTTCTATGGAAACGACAGGATTCTCTTTTGGGATACGATAATACATTTCCGATCCACTAATCCATCTTCACTGCATCCCTCACTCCCAAACATTGACGGATTCACACGGAAATTCAGTCGCTATGAAATACGAGTACTATGTGTACTAAAACATTTCCTTCTAAATCGAGTAACGTTTCTATGGAAACGACAGGATTTTCTTTTGGGATAAGACAATCACATTTCCGATCCACTAATCCTTCTTTACTGCATCCCTCACTCCCACTAATTGACGAATTCACACGGAAATTCCGTCGCTATGAATTACTATGGGTTCTATGACTTCTCCTTCTAAATCAAGTAACATTTCTATGGAAACGACAGGACTTTTTTTTGGGATACGACAATCTCATTTCCGATCCACTAATCCTTCTTTACTGCATCCCTCACTCCCAAACATTGACGAATTCACACGGAAATTCCGTCGCTATGAAATACGAGTACTATGTGTTGTAAGACATTTCCTTCTAAACCGAGTAACGTTTCTATGGAAACGACAGGATTTTCTTTTGGGATACGACAATCACATTTCCGATCCACTAATCCTTCTTTACTGCATCCCTCACACCCACACATTCACGAATTCACACGGAAATTCCGTCGCTATGAATTACTATGGGTTCTATGACTTCTCCTTCTAAATCAAGTAACATTTCTATGGAAACGACAGGACTTTTTTTTGGGATACGACAATCTCATTTCCGATCCACTAATCCTTCTTTACTGCATCCCTCACTCCCAAACATTGACGAATTCACACGGAAATTGCGTCGCTATGAAATACTAGGTGCTCTAAGACATTTCCTTCTACATCGAGTAACGTTTCTATGGAAACGACAGGATTTTCTTATGGGATACGACAATCTCTTTTCCGATCCACTAATCCTTCTTTACTGCATTCCTCACTCCCAAACATTGACGAATTCACGCGGAAATTGCGTCGCTATGAAATACTATGTGTTCTAAGACATTTCCTTCTAAATCGAGTAACGTTTCTGTGGAAACGACAGGATTTTCTTTTGGGATACGACAATCACATTTCCGATCCACTAATCCTTCTTTACTGCATCCCTCACTCCCAAACATTGACGAATTCACACGGAAATTCCGTCGCTATGAAATACGAGTACTATGTGTTGTAAGACATTTCCTTCTAAATCGAGTAACGTTTCTATGGAAACGACAGGATTTTCTTTTGGGATAAGACAATCACATTTCCGAACCACTAATCCTTCTTTACTGCATCCCCCACTCCCACACATTGACGAATTCACACGGAAATTCCGTCGCTATGAATTACTATGGGTTCTATGACTTCTCCTGCTAAATCAAGTAACATTTCCATGGAAACGACAGGACTTTATTTTGGGAGACGACAATCTCATTTCCGATCCACTAATCCTTCTTTACTGCATCCCTCACTCCCAAACATTGACGAATTCAAACGTAAATTGCGTCGCTATGAAATACTATGTGCTCTAAGACATTTCCTTCTAAATCGAGTAACGTTTCTATGGAAACGACAGGATTTTCTTTTGGGATACGACAATCTCATTTCCGATCCACTAATCCTTCTTTACTTCATCCCTCACTCCCAAACATTGACGAATTCACACGGAAATTCCGTCGCTATGAAATACGAGTTCTATGTGTTTTAAGACATTTCCTTCTAAATCGAGTAACGTTTCTATGGAAACGACAGGATTTTCTTTTGGGAAACGACAATACATTTCCGATCTACTAATCCCTCTTTACTGCATCCCTCACTCCCACACATTGACGAATTCACACGGAAATTGCGTCGCTATGAAATACGAGGACTATGTATTCTAAGACATTTCCTTCTAAATCGAGTAACGTTTCTATGGAAATGACAGGATTTTCTTTTGGGATACGTCAATCACATTTCCGATCCACTAATCCTTCTTTACTGCATCCCTCACTCCCACACATTGACGAATTCACACGGAAATTGCGTCGCTATGAAATACGGGTACTATGTGTTAGAAGGCATTTCCTTCTAAATCGAGTTACGTTTCTATGGAAACGACAGGATTTTCTTTTGGGATACGACAATAACATTTCCGATCCACTAATCCTTCTTTACTGCATCTCTCACTCCCAAACATTGACGAATTTACACGGAAATTGCGTCGCTATGAAATACTATGTGTTCTAAGACATTTCCTTCTAAATCGAGTAACGTTTCTATGGAAACGACAGGATTTGCTTTTGGGATACGACAACCTCATTTCCGATCCACTAATCCTTCTTTACTGCATCCCTCACTCCCAAACATTGAAGAATTCACACGGAAATTCCGTCGCTATGACATACGAGTACTATGTGTTTTAAGACATTTCCTTCTAAATCGAGTAACGTGTCTATGGAAACGACAGGATTTTCTTTTGGGATACGACAATCACATTTCCGATCTACTAATCCTTCTTTACTGCATCCCTCACTCCCACACATTGACGAATTCACACGGAAATTGCGTCGCTATGAAATACGAGTACTATGTGTTAGAAGACATTTCCTTCTAAATCGAGTAACGTTTCTATGGAAACGACAGGATTTTCTTTTGGGATACGACAATCACATTTACGATCCACTAATCCTTCTTTACTGCTTCCCTCACTCCCAAACATTGACGAATTCACACGGAAATTGCGTCGCTATGAAATACTATGTGTTCTAAGACATTTCCTTCGAAATCGAGTAACGTTTCTATGGAAACGACAGGATTTTCTTTTGGGATTCGACAATCACAATTCCGATCCACTAATCCTTCTTTACTGCATTCCTCACTCCCACACATTGACGAATTCATACGGAAATTGCGTCGCTATGAAATACGAGTACTATGTGTTCTAAGACATTTCCTTCTAAATCGAGTAACGTTTCTATGGAAACGACGGGATTCTCTTTTGGGATACGATAATACATTTCCGATCCACTAATCCATCTTTACTGCATCCCTCACTCCCAAACATTGACGGATTCACACGGAAATTCAGTCGCTATGAAATACGAGTACTATGTGTACTAAAACATTTCCTTCTAAATCGAGTAACGTTTCTATGGAAACGACAGGATTTTCTTTTGGGATAAGACAATCACATTTCCGATCCACTAATCCTTCTTTACTGCATCCCTCACTCCCACTAATTGACGAATTCACACGGAAATTCCGTCGCTATGAATTACTATGGGTTCTATGACTTCTCCTTCTAAATCAAGTAACATTTCTATGGAAACGACAGGACTTTTTTTTGGGATACGACAATCTCATTTCCGATCCACTAATCCTTCTTTACTGCATCCCTCACTCCCAAACATTGACGAATTCACACGGAAATTCCGTCGCTATGAAATACGAGTACTATGTGTTGTAAGACATTTCCTACTAAACCGAGTAACGTTTCTATGGAAACGACAGGATTTTCTTTTGGGATACGACAATCACATTTCCGATCCACTAATCCTTCTTTACTGCATCCCTCACACCCACACATTCACGAATTCACACGGAAATTCCGCCGCTATGAATTACTATGGGTTCTATGACTTCTCCTTCTAAATCAAGTAACATTTCTATGGAAACGACAGGACTTTTTTTTGGGATACGACAATCTCATTTCCGATCCACTAATCCTTCTTTACTGCATCCCTCACTCCCAAACATTGACGAATTCACACGGAAATTGCGTCGCTATGAAATACTAGGTGTTCTAAGACATTTCCTTCTACATCGAGTAACGTTTCTATGGAAACGACAGGATTTTCTTATGGGATACGACAATCTCATTTACGATCCACTAATCCTTCTTTACTGCATTCCTCACTCCCACACATTGCCGAATTCACACGGAAATTGCGTCGCTATGAAATACGAGTACTATGTGTTCTAAGACATTTCCTTCTAAATCGAGTAACGTTTCTATGGAAACGACAGGATTCTCTTTTGGGATACGATAATACATTTCCGATCCACTAATCCATCTTCACTGCATCCCTCACTCCCAAACATGGACGGATTCACACGGAAATTCAGTCGCTATGAAATACGAGTACTATGTGTACTAAAACATTTCCTTCTAAATCGAGTAACGTTTCTATGGAAACGACAGGATTTTCTTTTGGGATAAGACAATCACATTTCCGATCCACTAATCCTTCTTTACTGCATCCCTCACTCCCACTAATTGACGAATTCACACGGAAATTCCGTCGCTATGAATTACTATGGGTTCTATGACTTCTCCTTCTAAATCAAGTAACATTTCTATGGAAACGACAGGACTTTTTTTTGGGATACGACAATCTCATTTCCGATCCACTAATCCTTCTTTACTGCATCCCTCACTCCCAAACATTGACGAATTCACACGGAAATTCCGTCGCTATGAAATACGAGTACTATGTGTTGTAAGACATTTCCTTCTAAACCGAGTAACGTTTCTATGGAAACGACAGGATTTTCTTTTGGGATACGACAATCACATTTCCGATCCACTAATCCTTCTTTACTGCATCCCTCACACCCACACATTCACGAATTCACACGGAAATTCCGTCGCTATGAATTACTATGGGTTCTATGACTTCTCCTTCTAAATCAAGTAACATTTCTATGGAAACGACAGGACTTTTTTTTGGGATACGACAATCTCATTTCCGATCCACTAATCCTTCTTTACTGCATCCCTCACTCCCAAACATTGACGAATTCACACGGAAATTGCGTCGCTATGAAATACTAGGTGCTCTAAGACATTTCCTTCTACATCGAGTAACGTTTCTATGGAAACGACAGGATTTTCTTATGGGATACGACAATCTCTTTTCCGATCCACTAATCCTTCTTTACTGCATTCCTCACTCCCAAACATTGACGAATTCACGCGGAAATTGCGTCGCTATGAAATACTATGTGTTCTAAGACATTTCCTTCTAAATCGAGTAACGTTTCTGTGGAAACGACAGGATTTTCTTTTGGGATACGACAATCACATTTCCGATCCACTAATCCTTCTTTACTGCATCCCTCACTCCCAAACATTGACGAATTCACACGGAAATTCCGTCGCTATGAAATACGAGTACTATGTGTTGTAAGACATTTCCTTCTAAATCGAGTAACGTTTCTATGGAAACGACAGGATTTTCTTTTGGGATAAGACAATCACATTTCCGAACCACTAATCCTTCTTTACTGCATCCCCCACTCCCACACATTGACGAATTCACACGGAAATTCCGTCGCTATGAATTACTATGGGTTCTATGACTTCTCCTGCTAAATCAAGTAACATTTCTATGGAAACGACAGGACTTTATTTTGGGAGACGACAATCTCATTTCCGATCCACTAATCCTTCTTTACTGCATCCCTCACTCCCAAACATTGACGAATTCAAACGTAAATTGCGTCGCTATGAAATACTATGTGCTCTAAGACATTTCCTTCTAAATCGAGTAACGTTTCTATGGAAACGACAGGATTTTCTTTTGGGATACGACAATCTCATTTCCGATCCACTAATCCTTCTTTACTTCATCCCTCACTCCCAAACATTGACGAATTCACACGGAAATTCCGTCGCTATGAAATACGAGTTCTATGTGTTTTAGGACATTTCCTTCTAAATCGAGTAACGTTTCTATGGAAACGACAGGATTTTCTTTTGGCAAACGACAATACATTTCCGATCTACTAATCCCTCTTTACTGCATCCCTCACTCCCACACATTGACGAATTCACACGGAAATTGCGTCGCTATGAAATACGAGGACTATGTATTCTAAGACATTTCCTTCTAAATCGAGTAACGTTTCTATGGAAATGACAGGATTTTCTTTTGGGATACGTCAATCACATTTCCGATCCACTAATCCTTCTTTACTGCATCCCTCACTCCCACACATTGACGAATTCACACGGAAATTGCGTCGCTATGAAATACGGGTACTATGTGTTAGAAGGCATTTCCTTCTAAATCGAGTTACGTTTCTATGGAAACGACAGGATTTTCTTTTGGGATACGACAATCACATTTCCGATCCACTAATCCTTCTTTACTGCATCTCTCACTCCCAAACATTGACGAATTTACACGGAAATTGCGTCGCTATGAAATACTATGTGTTCTAAGACATTTCCTTCTAAATCGAGTAACGTTTCTATGGAAACGACAGGATTTGCTTTTGGGATACGACAACCTCATTTCCGATCCACTAATCCTTCTTTACTGCATCCCTCACTCCCAAACATTGAAGAATTCACACGGAAATTCCGTCGCTATGACATACGAGTACTATGTGTTTTAAGACATTTCCTTCTAAATCGAGTAACGTTTCTATGGAAACGACAGGATTTTCTTTTGGGATACGACAATCACATTTCCGATCTACTAATCCTTCTTTACTGCATCCCTCACTCCCACACATTGACGAATTCACACGGAAATTGCGTCGCTATGAAATACGAGTACTATGTGTTAGAAGACATTTCCTTCTAAATCGAGTAACGTTTCTATGGAAACGACAGGATTTTCTTTTGGGATACGACAATCACATTTCCGATCCACTAATCCTTCTTTACTGCTTCCCTCACTCCCAAACATTGACGAATTCACACGGAAATTGCGTCGCTATGAAATACTATGTGTTCTAAGACATTTCCTTCGAAATCGAGTAACGTTTCTATGGAAACGACAGGATTTTCTTTTGGGATTCGACAATCACAATTCCGATCCACTAATCCTTCTTTACTGCATCCCTCACTCCAAACATTGACGAATTCACACGGAAATTGCGTCGCTATGAAATACTATGTGTTCTAAGACATTTCCTTCGAAATCGAGTAACGTTTCTATGGAAACGACAGGATTTTCTTTTGGGATTCGACAATCACAATTCCGATCCACTAATCCTTCTTTACTGCATCCCTCACACCCACACATTCACGAATTCACACGGAAATTCCGTCGCTATGAATTACTATGGGTTCTATGACTTCTCCTTCTAAATCAAGTAACATTTCTATGGAAACGACAGGACTTTTTTTTGGGATACGACAATCTCATTTCCGATCCACTAATCCTTCTTTACTGCATCCCTCACTCCCAAACATTGACGAATTCACACGGAAATTGCGTCGCTATGAAATACTAGGTGCTCTAAGACATTTCCTTCTACATCGAGTAACGTTTCTATGGAAACGACAGGATTTTCTTATGGGATACGACAATCTCTTTTCCGATCCACTAATCCTTCTTTACTGCATTCCTCACTCCCAAACATTGACGAATTCACGCGGAAATTGCGTCGCTATGAAATACTATGTGTTCTAAGACATTTCCTTCTAAATCGAGTAACGTTTCTGTGGAAACGACAGGATTTTCTTTTGGGATACGACAATCACATTTCCGATCCACTAATCCTTCTTTACTGCATCCCTCACTCCCAAACATTGACGAATTCACACGGAAATTCCGTCGCTATGAAATACGAGTACTATGTGTTGTAAGACATTTCCTTCTAAATCGAGTAACGTTTCTATGGAAACGACAGGATTTTCTTTTGGGATAAGACAATCACATTTCCGAACCACTAATCCTTCTTTACTGCATCCCCCACTCCCACACATTGACGAATTCACACGGAAATTCCGTCGCTATGAATTACTATGGGTTCTATGACTTCTCCTGCTAAATCAAGTAACATTTCCATGGAAACGACAGGACTTTATTTTGGGAGACGACAATCTCATTTCCGATCCACTAATCCTTCTTTACTGCATCCCTCACTCCCAAACATTGACGAATTCAAACGTAAATTGCGTCGCTATGAAATACTATGTGCTCTAAGACATTTCCTTCTAAATCGAGTAACGTTTCTATGGAAACGACAGGATTTTCTTTTGGGATACGACAATCTCATTTCCGATCCACTAATCCTTCTTTACTTCATCCCTCACTCCCAAACATTGACGAATTCACACGGAAATTCCGTCGCTATGAAATACGAGTTCTATGTGTTTTAAGACATTTCCTTCTAAATCGAGTAACGTTTCTATGGAAACGACAGGATTTTCTTTTGGGAAACGACAATACATTTCCGATCTACTAATCCCTCTTTACTGCATCCCTCACTCCCACACATTGACGAATTCACACGGAAATTGCGTCGCTATGAAATACGAGGACTATGTATTCTAAGACATTTCCTTCTAAATCGAGTAACGTTTCTATGGAAAAGACAGGATTTTCTTTTGGGATACGTCAATCACATTTCCGATCCACTAATCCTTCTTTACTGCATCCCTCACTCCCACACATTGACGAATTCACACGGAAATTGCGTCGCTATGAAATACGGGTACTATGTGTTAGAAGGCATTTCCTTCTAAATCGAGTTACGTTTCTATGGAAACGACAGGATTTTCTTTTGGGATACGACAATCACATTTCCGATCCACTAATCCTTCTTTACTGCATCTCTCACTCCCAAACATTGACGAATTTACACGGAAATTGCGTCGCTATGAAATACTATGTGTTCTAAGACATTTCCTTCTAAATCGAGTAACGTTTCTATGGAAACGACAGGATTTGCTTTTGGGATACGACAACCTCATTTCCGATCCACTAATCCTTCTTTACTGCATCCCTCACTCCCAAACATTGAAGAATTCACACGGAAATTCCGTCGCTATGACATACGAGTACTATGTGTTTTAAGACATTTCCTTCTAAATCGAGTAACGTTTCTATGGAAACGACAGGATTTTCTTTTGGGATACGACAATCACATTTCCGATCTACTAATCCTTCTTTACTGCATCCCTCACTCCCACACATTGACGAATTCACACGGAAATTGCGTCGCTATGAAATACGAGTACTATGTGTTAGAAGACATTTCCTTCTAAATCGAGTAACGTTTCTATGGAAACGACAGGATTTTCTTTTGGGATACGACAATCACATTTACGATCCACTAATCCTTCTTTACTGCTTCCCTCACTCCCAAACATTGACGAATTCACACGGAAATTGCGTCGCTATGAAATACTATGTGTTCTAAGACATTTCCTTCGAAATCGAGTAACGTTTCTATGGAAACGACAGGATTTTCTTTTGGGATTCGACAATCACAATTCCGATCCACTAATCCTTCTTTACTGCATTCCTCACTCCCACACATTGACGAATTCATACGGAAATTGCGTCGCTATGAAATACGAGTACTATGTGTTCTAAGACATTTCCTTCTAAATCGAGTAACGTTTCTATGGAAACGACGGGATTCTCTTTTGGGATACGATAATACATTTCCGATCCACTAATCCATCTTTACTGCATCCCTCACTCCCAAACATTGACGGATTCACACGGAAATTCAGTCGCTATGAAATACGAGTACTATGTGTACTAAAACATTTCCTTCTAAATCGAGTAACGTTTCTATGGAAACGACAGGATTTTCTTTTGGGATAAGACAATCACATTTCCGATCCACTAATCCTTCTTTACTGCATCCCTCACTCCCACTAATTGACGAATTCACACGGAAATTCCGTCGCTATGAATTACTATGGGTTCTATGACTTCTCCTTCTAAATCAAGTAACATTTCTATGGAAACGACAGGACTTTTTTTTGGGATACGACAATCTCATTTCCGATCCACTAATCCTTCTTTACTGCATCCCTCACTCCCAAACATTGACGAATTCACACGGAAATTCCGTCGCTATGAAATACGAGTACTATGTGTTGTAAGACATTTCCTACTAAACCGAGTAACGTTTCTATGGAAACGACAGGATTTTCTTTTGGGATACGACAATCACATTTCCGATCCACTAATCCTTCTTTACTGCATCCCTCACACCCACACATTCACGAATTCACACGGAAATTCCGCCGCTATGAATTACTATGGGTTCTATGACTTCTCCTTCTAAATCAAGTAACATTTCTATGGAAACGACAGGACTTTTTTTTGGGATACGACAATCTCATTTCCGATCCACTAATCCTTCTTTACTGCATCCCTCACTCCCAAACATTGACGAATTCACACGGAAATTGCGTCGCTATGAAATACTAGGTGTTCTAAGACATTTCCTTCTACATCGAGTAACGTTTCTATGGAAACGACAGGATTTTCTTATGGGATACGACAATCTCATTTACGATCCACTAATCCTTCTTTACTGCATTCCTCACTCCCACACATTGCCGAATTCACACGGAAATTGCGTCGCTATGAAATACGAGTACTATGTGTTCTAAGACATTTCCTTCTAAATCGAGTAACGTTTCTATGGAAACGACAGGATTCTCTTTTGGGATACGATAATACATTTCCGATCCACTAATCCATCTTCACTGCATCCCTCACTCCCAAACATGGACGGATTCACACGGAAATTCAGTCGCTATGAAATACGAGTACTATGTGCACTAAAACATTTCCTTCTAAATCGAGTAACGTTTCTATGGAAACGACAGGATTTTCTTTTGGGATAAGACAATCACATTTCCGATCCACTAATCCTTCTTTACTGCATCCCTCACTCCCACTAATTGACGAATTCACACGGAAATTCCGTCGCTATGAATTACTATGGGTTCTATGACTTCTCCTTCTAAATCAAGTAACATTTCTATGGAAACGACAGGACTTTTTTTTGGGATACGACAATCTCATTTCCGATCCACTAATCCTTCTTTACTGCATCCCTCACTCCCAAACATTGACGAATTCACACGGAAATTCCGTCGCTATGAAATACGAGTACTATGTGTTGTAAGACATTTCCTTCTAAACCGAGTAACGTTTCTATGGAAACGACAGGATTTTCTTTTGGGATACGACAATCACATTTCCGATCCACTAATCCTTCTTTACTGCATCCCTCACACCCACACATTCACGAATTCACACGGAAATTCCGTCGCTATGAATTACTATGGGTTCTATGACTTCTCCTTCTAAATCAAGTAACATTTCTATGGAAACGACAGGACTTTTTTTTGGGATACGACAATCTCATTTCCGATCCACTAATCCTTCTTTACTGCATCCCTCACTCCCAAACATTGACGAATTCACACGGAAATTGCGTCGCTATGAAATACTAGGTGCTCTAAGACATTTCCTTCTACATCGAGTAACGTTTCTATGGAAACGACAGGATTTTCTTATGGGATACGACAATCTCTTTTCCGATCCACTAATCCTTCTTTACTGCATTCCTCACTCCCAAACATTGACGAATTCACGCGGAAATTGCGTCGCTATGAAATACTATGTGTTCTAAGACATTTCCTTCTAAATCGAGTAACGTTTCTGTGGAAACGACAGGATTTTCTTTTGGGATACGACAATCACATTTCCGATCCACTAATCCTTCTTTACTGCATCCCTCACTCCCAAACATTGACGAATTCACACGGAAATTCCGTCGCTATGAAATACGAGTACTATGTGTTGTAAGACATTTCCTTCTAAATCGAGTAACGTTTCTATGGAAACGACAGGATTTTCTTTTGGGATAAGACAATCACATTTCCGAACCACTAATCCTTCTTTACTGCATCCCCCACTCCCACACATTGACGAATTCACACGGAAATTCCGTCGCTATGAATTACTATGGGTTCTATGACTTCTCCTGCTAAATCAAGTAACATTTCTATGGAAACGACAGGACTTTATTTTGGGAGACGACAATCTCATTTCCGATCCACTAATCCTTCTTTACTGCATCCCTCACTCCCAAACATTGACGAATTCAAACGTAAATTGCGTCGCTATGAAATACTATGTGCTCTAAGACATTTCCTTCTAAATCGAGTAACGTTTCTATGGAAACGACAGGATTTTCTTTTGGGATACGACAATCTCATTTCCGATCCACTAATCCTTCTTTACTTCATCCCTCACTCCCAAACATTGACGAATTCACACGGAAATTCCGTCGCTATGAAATACGAGTTCTATGTGTTTTAAGACATTTCCTTCTAAATCGAGTAACGTTTCTATGGAAACGACAGGATTTTCTTTTGGGAAACGACAATACATTTCCGATCTACTAATCCCTCTTTACTGCATCCCTCACTCCCACACATTGACGAATTCACACGGAAATTGCGTCGCTATGAAATACGAGGACTATGTATTCTAAGACATTTCCTTCTAAATCGAGTAACGTTTCTATGGAAATGACAGGATTTTCTTTTGGGATACGTCAATCACATTTCCGATCCACTAATCCTTCTTTACTGCATCCCTCACTCCCACACATTGACGAATTCACACGGAAATTGCGTCGCTATGAAATACGGGTACTATGTGTTAGAAGGCATTTCCTTCTAAATCGAGTTACGTTTCTATGGAAACGACAGGATTTTCTTTTGGGATACGACAATCACATTTCCGATCCACTAATCCTTCTTTACTGCATCTCTCACTCCCAAACATTGACGAATTTACACGGAAATTGCGTCGCTATGAAATACTATTTGTTCTAAGACATTTCCTTCTAAATCGAGTAACGTTTCTATGGAAACGACAGGATTTGCTTTTGGGATACGACAACCTCATTTCCGATCCACTAATCCTTCTTTACTGCATCCCTCACTCCCAAACATTGAAGAATTCACACGGAAATTCCGTCGCTATGACATACGAGTACTATGTGTTTTAAGACATTTCCTTCTAAATCGAGTAACGTTTCTATGGAAACGACAGGATTTTCTTTTGGGATACGACAATCACATTTCCGATCTACTAATCCTTCTTTACTGCATCCCTCACTCCCACACATTGACGAATTCACACGGAAATTGCGTCGCTATGAAATACGAGTACTATGTGTTAGAAGACATTTCCTTCTAAATCGAGTAACGTTTCTATGGAAACGACAGGATTTTCTTTTGGGATACGACAATCACATTTCCGATCCACTAATCCTTCTTTACTGCTTCCCTCACTCCCAAACATTGACGAATTCACACGGAAATTGCGTCGCTATGAAATACTATGTGTTCTAAGACATTTCCTTCGAAATCGAGTAACGTTTCTATGGAAACGACAGGATTTTCTTTTGGGATTCGACAATCACAATTCCGATCCACTAATCCTTCTTTACTGCATCCCTCACTCCAAACATTGACGAATTCACACGGAAATTGCGTCGCTATGAAATACTATGTGTTCTAAGACATTTCCTTCTAAATCGAGTAACGTTTCTATGGAAACGACAGGATTTGCTTTTGGGATACGACAATCTCATTTCCGATCCACTAATCCTTCTTTACTGCATCCCTCACCCCCAAACATTGACAAATTCACACGGAAATTCCGTCGCTATGAAATACGAGTACTATGTGTTTTAAGACATTGCCTTCTAAATCGAGTAACGTTTCTATGGAAACTACAGGATTTTCTTTTTGGATACGACAATCACATTTCCGATCTACTAATCCTTCTTTACTGCATACCTCACTCCCACACATTGACGAATTCACACGGAAATTGCGTCGCTATGAAATACGAGTACTATGTGTTCTAAGACATTTCCTTCTAAATCGAGTAACGTTTCTATGGAAACGACAGGATTTTCTTTTGGGATACGACAATCACATTTCCGATCCACTAATCCTTCTTTACTGCATCCCTCACTCCCACACATTGACGAATTCACACGGAAATTGCGTCGCTATGAAATACTATGTGTTCTAAGACATTTCCTTCTAAATCGAGTAACGTTTCTATGGAAACAACAGGACTTTCTTTTGGGATACGACAATCACATTTCCGATCCACCAATCCTCCTTTACTGCATCCCTCACTCCCAAACATTGACGAATTCACACGGAAATTCCGTCGCTATGAAATACGAGTTCTATGTGTTTTAAGACATTTCCTTCTAAATAGAGTAACGTTTCTATGGAAACGACAGGATTCTCTTTTGGGATACGACAATACATTTCCGATCTACTAATCCCTCTTTACTGCATCCCTCACTCCCACACATTGACGAATTCACACAGAAATTGCGTCGCTATGAAATACGAGTACTATGTGTTCTAAGACATTTCCTTCTAAATCGGGTAACGTTTCTATGGAAACGACAGGATTTTCTTTTGGGATACGTCAATCACATTTCCGATCCACTAATCCTTCTTTATTGCATCCCTCACTCCCACACATTGACGAATTCACACGGAAATTGCGTCGCTATGAAATACGGGTACTATGTGTTAGAAGGCATTTCCTTCTAAATCGAGTAACGTTTCTATGGAAACGACAGGATTTTCTTTTGGGATACGACAATCACATTTCCGATCCACTAATCCTTCTTTACTGCATCCCTCACTCCCAAACATTGACGAATTTACACGGAAATTGCGTCGCTATGAAATACTATGTGTTCTAAGACATTTCCTTCTAAATCGAGTAACGTTTCTATGGAAACGACAGGATTTGCTTTTGGGATACGACAACCTCATTTCCGATCCACTAATCCTTCTTTACTGCATCCCTCACTCCCAAACATTGACGAATTCACACGGAAATTCCGTCGCTATGACATACGAGTACTATGTGTTTTAAGACATTTCCTTGTAAATCGAGTAACGTTTCTATGGAAACGACAGGATTTTCTTTTGGGATACGACAATCACATTTCCGATCTACTAATCCTTCTTTACTGCATCCCTCACTCCCACACATTGACGAATTCACACGGAAATTGCGTCGCTATGAAATACGAGTACTATGTGTTAGAAGACATTTCCTTCTAAATCGAGTAACGTTTCTATGGAAACGACAGGATTTTCTTTTGGGATACGACAATCACATTTCCGATCCACTAATCCTTCTTTACTGCATCCCTCACTCCCGAACATTGACGAATTCACACGGAAATTGCGTCGCTATGAAATACTATGTGTTCTAAGACATTTCCTTTGAAATCGAGTAACGTTTCTATGGAAACGACAGGATTTTCTTTTGGGATTCGACAATCACAATTCCGATCCACTAAACCTTCTTTACTGCATCCCTCACTCCAAACATTGACGAATTCACACGGAAATTGCGTCGCTATGAAATACTATGTGTTCTAAGACATTTCCTTCTAAATCGAGTAACGTTTCTATGGAAACGACAGGATTTGCTTTTGGGATACGACAATCTCATTTCCGATCCACTAATCCTTCTTTACTGCATCCCACACTCCCAAACATTGACAAATTCACACGGAAATTCCGTCGCTATGAAATACGAGTACTATGTGTTTTAAGACATTGCCTTCTAAATCGAGTAACGTTTCTATGGAAACTACAGGATTTTCTTTTGGGATACGACAATCACATTTCCGATCTACTAATCCTTCTTTACTGCATCCCTCACTCCCACACATTGACGAATTCACACGGAAATTGCGTCGCTATGAAATACGAGTACTATGTGTTCTAAGACATTTCTTTCTAAATCGAGTAACGTTTCTATGGAAACGACAGGATTTTCTTTTGGGATACGACAATCACATTTCCGATCCACTAATCCTTCTTTACTGCATCCCTCACTCCCACACATTGACGAATTCACACGGAAATGGCGTCGCTATGAAATAATATGTGTTCTAAGACATTTCCTTCTAAATCGAGTAACGTTTCTATGGGAACAACAGGATTTTCTTTTGGGATACGACAATCACATTTCCGATCCACTAATCCTCCTTTACTGCATCCCTCACTCCCAAACATTGACGAATTCACACGGAAATTGCGTCGCTATGAAATACTATGTGTTCTAAGACATTTCCTTCTAAATCGAGTAACGTTTCTATGGAAACGACAGGATTTTCTTTTGGGATACGACAATCACATTTCCGATCTACTAATCCTTCTTTACTGCATCCCTCACTCCCACACATTGACGAATTCACACGGAAATTGCGTCGCTATGAAATACTATGTGTTCTAAGACATTTCCTTCTAAATCAAGTAACGTTTCTATGGAAATGACAGGATTTTCTTTTGGGATACGACAATCACATTTCCGATCCACTAATCCTTCTTTACTGCATCCCTCACTCCCAAACATTGACGAATTTACACGGAAATTGCGTCGCTATGAAATACTATGTATTCTAAGACATTTCTTTCTAAATCGAGTAACGTTTCTATGGAAACGACAGGATTTTCTTTTGGGATACGACAATCTCATTTCCGATCCACTAATCCTTCCTTACTGCATCCCTCACTCAAACACATTGACGAATTCACACGGAAATTGCGTCGCTATGAAATACGAGTACTATGTGTTCTAAGACATTTCCTTCTAAATCGAGTAACGTTTCTATGGAAACGACAGGATTTTCTTTTGGGATACGACAATCACATTTCCGATCCACTAACCCTTCTTTACTGCATCCCTCACTCCCACACATTGACGAATTCACACGGAAATTGCGTCGCCATGAAATACGAGTACTTTGTGTTCTAAGACATTTCCTTCTAAATCGAGTGACGTTTGTATGGAAACGACAGGATTTTCTTTTGGGATACGACAATCACATTTCCGATCCACTAATCCTTCTTTACTGCATCCCTCACTCCGAAACATTGACGAATTCACACGGAAATTGCGTCGCTATGAAATACTATGTGTTCTAAGACATTTCCTTCTAAATCGAGTAACGTTTCTATGGAAACGACAGGATTTACTTCTGGGAATCGACAATCTCATTTCCGATCCACTAATCCTTCTTTACTGCATCCCTCACTCCCACACATTGACGAATTCACACGGAAATTGCGTCGTTATGAAATACTATGTGTTCTAAGACATTTCCTTCTAAATCGAGTAACGTTTCTATGGAAACGTCAGGATTTTCTTTTGGGATACGACAATCTCATTTCCGATCCACTAATCCTTGTTTACTGCATCCCTCACTCCCAAACATTGACGAATTCACACGGAAATTCCCTCGCTATGAAATACGAGTACTATGTGTTGTAAGACATTTCCTTCTAAATCGAGTAACGTTTCTATGGAAACGACAGGATTTTCTTTTAGGATACGACAATCACATTTCCGATCCACTAAACCTTCTTTACTGCATCCCTCACTCCCACACATTCACGAATTCACACGGAAATTCCGTCGCTATGAATTACTATGGGTTCTATGACTTCTCCTTCTAAATCAAGTAACATTTCTATGGAAACGACAGGACTTTTTTTTGGGATACGACAATCTCATTTCCGATCCACTAATCCTTCTTTACTGCATCGCTCACTCCCAAACATTGACGAATTCACACGGAAATTGCGTCGCTATGAAATACTAGGTGTTCTAAGACATTTCCTTCTACATCGAGTAACGTTTCTATGGAAACGACAGGATTTTCTTATGGGATACGACAATCTCATTTCCGATCCACTAATCCTTCTTTACTGCATTCCTCACTCCCACACATTGACGAATTCACACGGAAATTGCGTCGCTATGAAATACGAGTACTATGTGTTCTAAGACATTTCCTTCTAAATCGAGTAACGTTTCTATGGAAACGACAGGATTTTCTATTGGGATACGATAATCACATTTCCGATCCACTAATCCTTCTTTACTGCATCCCTCACTCCCAAACATTGACGGATTCACACGGAAATTCAGTCGCTATGAAATACGAGTACTATGTGTACTAAAACATTTCCTTCTAAATCGAGTAACGTTTCTATGGAAACGACAGGATTTTCTTTTGGGATAAGACAATCACATTTCCGATCCACTAATCCTTCTTTCCTGCATCCCTCACTCCCACACATTGACGAATTCACACGGAAATTCCGTCGCTATGAATTACTATGGGTTCTATGACTTCTCCTTCTAAATCAAGTAACATTTCTATGGAAACGACAGGACTTTTTTTTTGGGATACGACAATCTCATTTCCGATCCACTAATCCTTCTTTACTGCATCCCTCACTCCCAAACATTGACGAATTCACACGGAAATTCCGTCACTATGAAATACGAGTACTATGTGTTGTAAGACATTTCCTTCTAAATCGAGTAACGTTTCTATGGAAACGACAGGATTTTCTTTTGGGATACGACAATCACATTTCCGATCCACTAATCCTTCTTTACTGCATCCCTCACTATCACACATTCACGAATTCACACGGAAATTCCGTCGCTATGAATTACTATGGGTTCTATGACTTCTCCTTCTAAATCAAGTAACATTTCTATGGAAACGACAGGACTTTTTTTTGGGATACGACAATCTCATTTCCGATCCACTAATCCTTCTTTACTGCATCCCTCACTCCCAAACATTGACGAATTCACACGGAAATTGCGTCGCTATGAAATACTAGGTGTTCTAAGATATTTCCTTCTACATCGAGTAACGTTTCTATGGAAACGACAGGATTTTCTTATGGGATACAACAATCTCTTTTCCGATCCACTAATCCTTCTTTACTGCATTCCTCACTCCCACACATTGACGAATTCACACGGAAATTGCGTCGCTATGAAATACGAGTACTATGTGTTCTAAGACATTTCCTTCTAAATCGAGTAACGTTTCTATGGAAACGACAGGATTTTCTTTTGGGATACGACAATCACATTTCCGATCCACTAATCCTTCTTTACTGCATCCCTCACTCCCACACAATGACGAATTCACACGGAAATTCCGTCGCTATGAATTACTATGGGTTCTATGACTTCTCCTTCTAAATCAAGTTACATTTCTATGGAAACGGCAGGACTTTTTTTTTGGATACGACAATATCATTTCCGATCCACTAATCCTTCTTTACTGCATCCCTCACTCCCTAACATTGACGAATTCACACGGAAATTTCGTCGCTATGAAATACTATGTGTTCTAAGACATTTCCTTCTAAATCGAGTAACGTTTCTATGGAAACGACAGGATTTTCTTTTGGGATACGACAATCACATTTCCGATCCACTAATCCTTCTTTACTGCATCCCTCTCTTCCAAACATTGACGAATTCACACGGACATTCCGTCGCTATGAAATACGAGTACTATGTGTTCTAAGACATTTCCTTCTAAATCGAGTAACGTTTCTATGGAAACGACAGGATTTTCTTTTGGGATAAGACAATCACATTTCCGATCCACTAATCCTTCTTTACTGCATCCCTCACTCCCACACATTGACGAATTCACACGGAAATGGACTTTTTTTTGGGATACGACAATCTCATTTCCGATCCACTAATCCTTCTTTACTGCATCCCTCACTCCCAAACATTGACGAATTCACACGGAATCTCCGTCGCTATGAAATACGAGTACTATGTGTTGTAAGACATTTCCTTCTAAATCGTGTAACGTTTCTATGGAAACGACAGGATTATCTTTTGGGATACGACAATCACATTTCCGATCCACTAATCCTTCTTTACTGCATCCCTCACTCCCACACATTCACGAATTCACACGGAAATTCCGTCGCTATGAATTACTATGGGTTCTATGACTTCTCCTTCTAAATCAAGTAAGATTTCTATGGAAACGACAGGACTTTGTTTTGGGATACGACAATCTCATTTCCGATCCACTAATCCTTCTTTACTGCATCCCTCACTCCCAAACATTGACGAATTATAACGTAAATTGCGTCGCTATGAAATACTATGTGCTCTAAGACATTTCCTTCTAAATCGAGTAACGTTTCTATGGAAACGACAGGATTTTCTTTTGGGATACGACAATCTCATTTCCGATCCACTAATCCTTCTTTACTGCATCCCTCACTCCCAAACATTGACGAATTCACACGGAAATTCCGTCGCTATGAAATACGAGTTCTATGTGTTTTAAGACATTTCCTTCTAAATCGAGTAACGTTTCTATGGAAACGACAGGATTTTCTTTTGGGATACGACAATACATTTTCGATCTACTAATCCCTCTTTACTGCATCCCTCACTCCCACACATTGACGAATTCACACGGAAATTGCGTCGCTATGAAATACGAGTACTATGTGTTCTAAGACATTTCCTTCTAAATCGAGTAACGTTTCTATGGAAACGACAGGATTTTCCTTTGGGATACGTCAATCACATTTCCGATCCACTAATCCTTCTTTACTGCATCCCTCACTCCCACACATTGACGAATTCACACGGAAATTGCGTCGCTATGAAATACGGGTCCTATGTGTTAGAAGGCATTTCCTTCTAAATCGAGTTACGTTTCTATGGAAACGACAGGATTTTCTTTTGGGATACGACAATCACATTTCCGATCCACTAATCCTTCTTTACTGCATCCCTCACTCCCAAACATTGACGAATTTACACGGAAATTGCGTCGCTATGAAATACTATGTGTTCTAAGGCATTTCTTTCTAAATCGAGTAACGTTTCTATAAAAACGACAGGATTTGCTTTTGGGATACGACAACCTCATTTCCGATCCACTAATCCTTCTTTACTGCATCCCTCACTCCCAAACATTGACGAAATCACACGGAAATTCCGTCGCTATGACATACGAGTACTATGTGTTTTAAGACATTTCCTTCTAAATCGAGTAACGTTTCTATGGAAACGACAGGATTTTCTTTTGGGATACGACAATCACATTTCCGATCTACTAATCCTTCTTTACTGCATCCCTCACTCCCACACATTGACGAATTCACACGGAAATTGCGTCGCTATGAAATACGAGTACTATGTGTTAGAAGACATTTCCTTCTAAATCGAGTAACGTTTCTATGGAAACGACAGGATTTTCTTTTGGGATACGACAATCACATTTCCGATCCACTAATCCTTCTTTACTGCATCCCTCACTCCCAAACATTGACGAATTCACACGGAAATTGCGTCGCTATGAAATACTATGTGTTCTAAGACATTTCCTTCGAAATCGAGTAACGTTTCTATGGAAACGACAGGATTTTCTTTTGGGATTCGACAATCACAATTCCGATCCACTAATCCTTCTTTACTGCATCCCTCACTCCAAACATTGACGAATTCACTTGGAAATTGCGTCGCTATGAAATACTATGTGTTCTAAGACATTTCCTTCTAAATCGAGTAACATTTCTATGGAAACGACAGGATTTGCTTTTGGGATACGACAATCTCATTTCCGATCCACTAATCCTTCTTTACTGCATCCCTCACTCCCAAACATTGACAAATTCACACGGAAATTCCGTCGCTATGAAATACGAGTACTATGTGTTTTAAGACATTGCCTTCTAAATCGAGTAACGTTTCTATGGAAACTACAGGATTTTCTTTTGGGATACGACAATCACATTTCCGATCTACTAATCCTTCTTTACTGCATCCCTCACTCCCACACATTGACGAATTCACACGGAAATTGCGTCGCTATGAAATACGAGTACTATGTGTTCTAAGACATTTCCTTCTAAATCGAGTAACGTTTCTATGGAAACGACAGAATTTTCTTTTGGGATACGACAATCACATTTCCGATCCACTAATCCTTCTTTACTGCATCCCTCACTCCCACACATTGACGAATTCACACGGAAATTGCGTCGCTATGAAATACTGTGTGTTCTAAGACATTTCCTTCTAAATCGAGTAACGTTTCTATGGAAACGACAGGATTTTCTTTTGGGATACGACAATCACATTTCCGATTCACTAATCCTCCTTTACTGCATCCCTCACTCCCAAACATTGACGAATTCACACGAAAATTGCGTCGCTATGAAATACTATGTGTTCTAAGACATTTCCTTCTAAATCGAGTAACGTTTCTATGGAAACGACAGGATTTTCTTTTGGGATACGACAATCACATTTCCGATCTACTAATCCTTCTTTACTGCATCCCTCACTCCCACATATTGACGAATTCACACGGAAATTGCGTCGCTATGAAATACTATGTGTTCTAAGACATTTCCTTCTAAATCAAGTAACGTTTCTATGGAAATGACAGGATTTTCTTTTGGGATACGACAATCACATTTCCGATCCACTAATCCTTCTTTACTGCATCCCTCACTCCCAAACATTGACGAATTTACACGGAAATTGCGACGCTATGAAATACTATGTGTTCTAAGACATTTCTTTCTAAATCGAGTAACGTTTCTATGGAAACGACAGGATTTTCTTTTGGGATATGACAATCTCATTTCCGATCCACTAATCCTTCTTTACTGCATCCCTCACTCAAACACATTGACGAATTCACACGGAAATTGCGTCGCTATGAAATACGAGTACTATGTGTTCTAAGACATTTCCTTCTAAATCGAGTAACGTTTCTATGGAAACGACAGGATTTTCTTTTGGGATACGACAATCACATTTCCGATCCACTAACCCTTCCTTACTGCATCCCTCACTCCCACACATTGACGAATTCACACGGAAATTGCGTCGCCATGAAATACGAGTACTTTGTGTTCTAAGACATTTCCTTCTAAATCGAGTAACGTTTCTATGGAAACGACAGGATTTTCTTTTGGGATACGACAATCACATTTCCGATCCACTAATCCTTCTTTACTGCATCCCTCACTCCCAAACAATGACGAATTAACACGGAAATTGCGTCGCTATGAAATACTATGTGTTCTAAGACATTTCCTTCTAAATCGAGTAACGTTTCTATGGAAACGACAGGATTTACTTTTGGGAATCGACAATCTCATTTCCGATCCACTAATCCTTCTTTACTGCATCCCTCACTCCCACACATTGAGGAATTCACACGGAAATTGCGTCGCTATGAAATACTTAGTGTTCTAAGACATTTCCTTCTAAATCGAGTAACGTTTCTATGGAAACGCCAGGATTTTCTTTTGGGATACGACAATCTCATTTCCGATCCACTAATCCTTCCTTACTGCATCCCTCACTCCCAAACATTGACGAATTCAAACGGAAATTGCGTCGCTATGAAATACGAGTACTATGTGTTCTAAGACATTTCCTTCTAAATCGAGTAACGTTTCTATGGAAACGACAGGATTTTCTTTTGGGATACGACAATAACATTTCCGATCCACTAATTCTTCTTTACTGCACCCCTCACTCCCACAGATTGACGAATTCATACGGAAATTCCGTCAATATGAATTACTATGGGTTCTATGACTTCTCCTTCTAAATCAAGTAACATTTCTATGGAAACGACAAAAATTTTTTTTGGGATACGACAATCTCATTTCCGATCCACTAATCCTTCTTTACTGCATCCCTCACTCCCAAACATTGACGAATTCACACGGAAATTGCGACGCTATGAAATACTATGTGTTCTAACACATTTCCTTCTAAATCGAGTAACGTCTCTATGGAAACGACAGGATTTTCTTTTGGGATACGACAATCACATTTCCGATCCACTAATCCTTCTTTACTGCATCCCTCACTCCCAAACATTGACGAATTCACACGGAAATTCCGTCGCTATGAAATACGAGTACTATGTGTTCTAAGACAATTCCTTCTATATCGAGTAACGTTTCTATGGAAACGACAGGATTTTCTTTTGGGATACGACAATCACATTTCCGATCCACTAATCCTTCTTTACTGCATCCCTTACTCCCACACATTGACGAATTCACACGGAAATTCCGTCGCTATGAATTACTATGGGTTCTATCACTTCTCCTTCTAAATCAAGTAGCATTTCTATGGAAACGACAGGACTTTTTTTTGGGACACGATAATCTCATTTCCGATCCACTAATCCTTCTTTACTGCATCCCTCACTCCCAAACATTGACGAATTCACACGGAAATTGCGTCGCTATGAAATACTATGTGTTCTAAGACATTTCCTTCTAAATCGAGTAACGTTTCTATGGAAACGAATGGATTGCCTTTTGGGATACGACAATCACATTTCCGATCCACTAATCCTTCTTTACTGCATCCCTCACTCCCAAACATTGACGAATTCACACGGAAATTCCGTCGCTATGAAATACGAGTACTATGTGTTCTAAGACAATTCCTTCTAAATCGAGTAACGTTTCTATGGAAACGACAGGATTTTCTTTTGGGATACGACAATCACATTTCCGATCCACTAATCCTTCTTTACTGCATCCCTCACTCCCACACATTGACGAATTCACACGGAAATTCCGTCGCTATGAATTACTATGGGTTCTATGACTTCTCCATCTAAATCAAGTAACATTTCTATGGAAACGACAGGACTTTTTTTTGGGATACGACAATCTCATTTCCGATCCACTAATCTTTCTTTACTGCATCCCTCACTCCCAAACATTGACGAATTCACACGGAAATTGCGTCTCTATGAAATACTATGTGTTCTAAGACATTTCCTTCTAAATCGAGTAACGTTTCTATGGAAACGACAGGATTTTCTTTTGGGATACGACAATCTCATTTCCGATCCACTAATGCTTCTTTACTGCATCCCTCACTCCCACACATTGCCGAATTCACACGGAAATTGCGTCGCTATGAAATACGAGTACTACGTGTTCTAAGACATTTCCTTCTATATCGAGTAACGTTTCTATGGAAACGACAGGATTTTCTTTTGGGATACGACAATCACATTTCCGATCAACTAATCCTTCTTTACGGCATCCCTCACTCCCAAACATTGACGAATTCACACGGAAATTCCGTCGCTATGAAATGCGAGTACTATGTGTTCTAAGACATTCCCTTCTAAATCGAGTAACGTTTCTATGGAAACGACAGGATTTTCTTTTGGGATAAGACAATTACATTTCCGATCCACTAATCCTTCTTTACTGCATCCCTCACTCCCACACATTGACGAATTCACACGGAAATTCCGTCGCTATGAATTACTATGGGTTCTATGACTTCTCCTTCTAAATCAAGTAACATTTCTATGGAAACGACAGGACTTTTTTTTGGGATACGACAATCTCATTTCCGATCCAGTAATCCTTCTCTACTGCATCCCTCACTCCCACACATTGACGAATTCACACGGAAATTCCGTCGCTATGATTTACTATGGGTTCTATGACTTCTCCTTTAAATCAAGTAACATTTCTATGGAAACGACAGGATTTTCTTTAGGGATACGACAATCTCATTTCCGATCCACTAATGCTTCTTTACTGCATCCCTCACTCCCACACATTGGCGAATTCACACGGAAATTGCGTCGCTATGAAATACGAGTACTATGTGTTCTAAGACATTTCCTTCTATATCGAGTAACGTTTCTATGGAAACGACAGGATTTTCTTTTGGGATACGACAATCACATTTCCGATCAACTAATCCTTCTTTACGGCATCCCTCACTCCCAAACATTGACGAATTCACACGGAAATTCCGTCGCTATGAAATGCGAGTACTATGTGTTCTAAGACATTCCCTTCTAAATCGAGTAACGTTTCTATGGAAACGACAGGATTTTCTTTTGGGATAAGACAATCACATTTCCGATCCACTAATCCTTCTTTACTGCATCCCTCACTCCCACACATTGACGAATTCACACGGAAATTCCGTCGCAATGAATTACTATGGGTTCTATGACTTCTCCTTCTAAATCAAGTAACATTTCTATGGAAACGACAAGACTTTTTTTTGGGATACGACAATCTCATTTCCGATCCACTAATCCTTCTTTACTGCATCCCTCACTCCCAAACATTGACGAATTCACACGAAAATTCCGTCGCTATGAAATACGAGTACTATGTGTTGTAAGACATTTCCTTCTAAATCGAGTAACGTTTCAATGGAAACGACAGGATATGTTTTTCGGATACGACAATCACATTTCCGATCCACTAATCCTTCTTTACTGCATCCCTCACTCCCACACATTGACGAATTCACACGGAAATTCCGTCGCTATGAATTACTATGGGTTCTATGACTTCTCCTTCTAAATCAAGTAACATTTCTATGGAAACGACAGGACTTTTTTTTGGGATACGACAATCTCATTTCCGATCCAGTAATCCTTCTTTACTGCATCCCTCACTCCCAAACATTGACGAATTCACACGGAAATTGCGTCGCTATGAAATACTATGTGTTCTAAGACATTTCCTTCTACATCGAGTAACGTTTCTATGGAAACGACAGGATTTTCTTATGGGATACGACAATCGCATTTCCGATCCACTAATCCTTCTTTACTGCATTCCTCACTCCCACACATTGACGAATTCACACGGATATTGCGTCGCTATGAAATACGAGTACTATGTGTTCTAAGACATTTCCTTCTAAATCGAGTAACGTTTCTATGGAAACGACAGGATTTCCTTTTCCGATACGACAATCACATTTCAGATCCACTAATCCTTCTTTACTGCATCCCTCACTCCCAAACATTGACGAATTCACACGGAAATTCCGTCGCTATGAAATACGAGTACTATGTGTTCTAAGACAATTCCTTCTAAATCGAGTAACGTTTCTATGGAAACGACAGGATTTTCTTTTGGGATACGACAATCACATTTCCGATCCACTAATTCTCCTTTACTGCATCCCTCACTCCCACACATTGACGAATTCACACGGAAATTCCGTCGCTATGATTTACTATGGGTTCTATGACTTCTCCTTTAAATCAAGTAACATTTCTATGGAAACGACAGGATTTTCTTTTGGGATACGACAATCTCATTTCCGATCCACTAATCCTTCTTTACTGCATCCCTCACTCCCAAACATTGACGAATTCACACGGAAATTGCGTCGCTATGAAATACTATGTGTTCTAAGACATTTCCTTCTAAGTCGAGTAACGTTTCTATGGAAACGACAGGATTTTCTTATGGGATACGACAGTCTCATTTCCGATTTAATAATCCTTCTTTACTGCATCCCTCACTCCCAAACATTGACGAATTCACACGGATATACCGTCGCTATGAAATACGAGTACTATGTGTTGTAAGACATTTCCTTCTAAATCGAGTAACGTTTCTATGGAAACGACAGGATTTTCTTTTGGGATACGACAATCACATTTCCGATCCACTAATCCTTCTTAACTGCATCCCTCACTCCCACACATTGACGAATTCACACGGAAATTCCGTCGCTATGAATTACTATGGGTTCTATGACTTCTCATTCTAAATCAAGTAACATTTCTATGGAAACGACAGGACTTTTTTTTGGGATACGACAATCTCATTTCCGATCCACTAATACTTCTTTACTGCACCCCTCACTCCCAAACATTGACGAATTCACACAGAAATTGCGTCGCTATGAAATACTATGTGTTCTAAGACATTTCCTCCTACATCGAGTAACGTTTCTATGGAAACGACAGGATTTTCTTTTGGGATACGACAATCACATTTCCGATCCACTAATCCTTCTTTACTGCATCCCTCACTCCCAAACATTGACGAATTCACACGGAAATTCCGTCGCTATGAAATACGAGTACTATGTGTTGTAAGACATTTCCTTCTAAATCGAGTAACGTTTCTATGGAAATGACAGGATTTTCTTTTGGGATACGACAATCACATTTCCGATCCACTAATCCTTCTTTACTGCATCCCTCACGCCCAAACATTGACGAATTCACACGGAAATTGCGTCGCTATGAAATACTATGTGTTCTAAGACATTTCCTTCTAAATCAAGTAACGTTTCTATGGAAACGACAGGATTTTCTTTTGGGATACGACAATCTCATTTCCGATCCACTAATCCTTCTTTACTGCATCCCTCACTCCCAAACATTGACGAATTCACACGGAAATTGCGTCGCTATGAATTACTATGGGTTCTATGACTTCTCCTTCTAAATCAAGTAACATTTCTATGGAAACGACAGGACTTTTTTTTGGGATACGACAATCTCATTTCCGATCCACTAATCCTTCTTTACTGCACCCCTCACTCCCAAACATTGACGAATTCACACGGAAATTGCGTCGCTATGAAATACTATGTGTTCTAAGACATTTCCTTCTACATCGAGTAGCGTTTCTATGAAAACGACAGGATTTTCTTATGGGATACGACAATCTCATTTCCGATCCACTAATCCTTCTTTACTGCATTCCTCACTCCCACACATAGACGAATTCACACGGAAATTGCGTCGCTATGAAATACGAGTACTATGTGTTCTAAGACATTTCCTTCTAACTCGAGTAACGTTTCTGTGGAAACGACAGGATTTTCTTTTGGGATACGATAATCACATTTCCGATCCACTAATCCTTCTTTACTGCATCCCTCACTCCCAAACATTGACGAATGCACACGGAAATTCCGTCGCTATGAAATACGAGTACTATGTGTTCTAAGACATTTCCTTCTAAATCGAGTAACGTTTCTATGGAAACGACAGGATTTTCTTTTGGGATAAGACAATAACATTTCCGATCCACTAATCCTTCTTAACTGCATCCCTCACTCCCACACATTGACGAATTCACACGGAAATTCCGTCGCTATGAATTACTATGGGTTCTATGACTTCTCATTCTAAATCAAGTAACATTTCTATGGAAACGACAGGATTTTCTTTTGGGATACGACAATCACATTTCCGATCCACTAATCCTTCTTAACTGCATCCCTCACTCCCACACATTGACGAATTCACACGGAAATTCCGTCGCTATGAATTACTATGGGTTCTATGACTTCTCATTCTAAATCAAGTAACATTTCTATGGAAACGACAGGACTTTTTTTTGGGATACGACAATCTCATTTCCGATCCACTAATACTTCTTTACTGCACCCCTCACTCCCAAACATTGACGAATTCACACAGAAATTGCGTCGCTATGAAATACTATGTGTTCTAAGACATTTCCTCCTACATCGAGTAACGTTTCTATGGAAACGACAGGATTTTCTTTTGGGATACGACAATCACATTTCCGATCCACTAATCCTTCTTTACTGCATCCCTCACTCCCAAACATTGACGAATTCACACGGAAATTCCGTCGCTATGAAATACGAGTACTATGTGTTGTAAGACATTTCCTTCTAAATCGAGTAACGTTTCTATGGAAATGACAGGATTTTCTTTTGGGATACGACAATCACATTTCCGATCCACTAATCCTTCTTTACTGCATCCCTCACGCCCAAACATTGACGAATTCACACGGAAATTGCGTCGCTATGAAATACTACGTGTTCTAAGACATTTCCTTCTAAATCAAGTAACGTTTCTATGGAAACGACAGGATTTTCTTTTGGGATACGACAATCTCATTTCCGATCCACTAATCCTTCTTTACTGCATCCCTCACTCCCAAACATTGACGAATTCACACGGAAATTGCGTCGCTATGAATTACTATGGGTTCTATGACTTCTCCTTCTAAATCAAGTAACATTTCTATGGAAACGACAGGACTTTTTTTTGGGATACGACAATCTCATTTCCGATCCACTAATCCTTCTTTACTGCACCCCTCACTCCCAAACATTGACGAATTCACACGGAAATTGCGTCGCTATGAAATACTATGTGTTCTAAGACATTTCCTTCTACATCGAGTAGCGTTTCTATGAAAACGACAGGATTTTCTTATGGGATACGACAATCTCATTTCCGATCCACTAATCCTTCTTTACTGCATTCCTCACTCCCACACATAGACGAATTCACACGGAAATTGCGTCGCTATGAAATACGAGTACTATGTGTTCTAAGACATTTCCTTCTAACTCGAGTAACGTTTCTGTGGAAACGACAGGATTTTCTTTTGGGATACGATAATCACATTTCCGATCCACTAATCCTTCTTTACTGCATCCCTCACTCCCAAACATTGACGAATGCACACGGAAATTCCGTCGCTATGAAATACGAGTACTATGTGTTCTAAGACATTTCCTTCTAAATCGAGTAACGTTTCTATGGAAACGACAGGATTTTCTTTTGGGATAAGACAATAACATTTCCGATCCACTAATCCTTCATTACTGCATCCCTCACTCCCACACATTGACGAATTCACACGGTAATTCCGTCGCTATGAATTACTATGGGTTCTATGACATCTCCTTCTAAATCAAGTAACATTTCTATGGAAACGACAGGACTTTTTTTTGGGATACGACAATCTCATTTCCGATCCACTAATCCTTCTTTACTGCATCCCTCACTCCCAAACATTGACGAATTCACGCGGAAATTGCGTCGCTATGAAATACTATGTGTTCTAAGACATTTCCTTCTAAATCGAGTAACGTTTCTATGGAAACTACAGGATTTTCTTTTGGGATACTACAATCACATTTCCGATCCCCTAATCCTTCTTTACTGCATCCCTTACTCCCAAACATTGAAGAATTCACACGGAAATTCCGTCGCTATGAAATACGAGTACTATGTGTTCCAAGACATTTCCTTCTAAATCGAGTAACGTTTCTATGGAAACGACAGGATTTTCTTTTGGGATACGACAATCACATTTCCGATCCACTAATCCTTCTTTACTGCATCCCCCACTCCCACACATTGACGAATTCACACGGAAATTCCGTCACTATGAATTACTATGGGTTCTATGACTTCTCCTTCTAAATCAAGTAACATTTCTATGGAAACGACAGGACCTTATGTTGGGAGACGACAATCTCATTTCTGATCCACTAATCCTTCTTTACTGCATCCCTCACGCCCAAACATTGACGAATTCACACGGAAATTGCTTCGCTATGAAATACTATGTGTTCTAAGACATTTCCTTCTAAATCAAGTAACGTTTCTATGGAAACGACAGGATTTTCTTTTGGGATACGACAATCTCATTTCCGATCCACTAATCCTTCTTTACTGCATCCCTCACCCCCAAACATTGACGAATTCACACGGAAATTGCGTCGCTATGAATTACTATGGGTTCTATGACTTCTCCTTCTAAATCAAGTAACATTTCTATGGAAACGACAGGACTTTTTTTTGGGATACGACAATCTCATTTCCGATCCACTAATCCTTCTTTACTGCATCCCTCACTCCCAAACATTGACGAATTCACACGGAAATTGCGTCGCTATGAAATACTATGTGTTCTAAGACATTTCCTTCTACATCGAGTAACGTTTCTATGAAAACGACAGGATTTTCTTATGGGATACGACAATCTCATTTCCGATCCACTAATCCTTCTTTACTGCATTCCTCACTCCCACACATAGACTAATTCACACGGAAATTGCGTCGCTATGAAATACGAGTACTATGTGTTCTAAGACATTTCCTTCTAACTCGAGTAACGTTTCTGTGGAAACGACAGGATTTTCTTTTGGGATACGATAATCACATTTCCGATCCACTAATCCTTCTTTACTGCATCCCTCACTCCCAAACATTGACGAATTCACACGGAAATTCCGTCGCTATGAAATACGAGTACTATGTGTTCTAAGACATTTCCTTCTAAATCGAGTAACGTTTCTATGGAAACGACAGGATTTTCTTTTGGGATAAGACAATAACATTTCCGATCCACTAATCCTTCATTACTGCATCCCTCACTCCCACACATTGACGAATTCACACGGTAATTCCGTCGCTATGAATTACTATGGGTTCTATGACATCTCCTTCTAAATCAAGTAACTTTTCTATGGAAACGACAGGACTTTTTTTTGGGATACGACAATCTCATTTCCGATCCACTAATCCTTCTTTACTGCATCCCTCACTCCCAAACATTGACGAATTCACGCGGAAATTGCGTCGCTATGAAATACTATGTGTTCTAAGACATTTCCTTCTAAATCGAGTAACGTTTCTATGGAAACTACAGGATTTTCTTTTGGGATACGACAATCACATTTCCGATCCCCTAATCCTTCTTTACTGCATCCCTTACTCCCAAACATTGAAGAATTCACACGGAAATTCCGTCGCTATGAAATACGAGTACTATGTGTTCTAAGACATTTCCTTCTAAATCGAGTAACGTTTCTATGGAAACGACAGGATTTTCTTTTGGGATACGACAATCACATTTCCGATCCACTAATCCTTCTTTACTGCATCCCCCACTCCCACACATTGACGAATTCACACGGAAATTCCGTCACTATGAATTACTATGGGTTCTATGACATCTCCTTCTAAATCAAGTAACATTTCTATGGAAACGACAGGACATTATGTTCGGAGACGACAATCTCATTTCCGATCCACTAATCCTTCTTTACTGCATCCCTCACTCCCAAACATTGACGAATTCACACGGAAATTGCGTCGCTATGAAATGCTATGTGTTCTAAGACATTTCCTTCTAAATCGAGTAACGTTTCTATGGAAACGACAGGATTTTCTTTTGGGATACGACAATCTCATTTCCGATCCACTAATCCTTCTTTACTGCATCCCTCACTCCCAAACATTGACGAATTCACACGGAAATTGCGTCGCTATGAAATACGAGTACTATGTGTTCTAAGACATTTCCTTCTAAATCGAGTAACGTTTCTATGGAAACGACAGGATTTCCTTTTGGGATACGACAATCACATTTCCGATCCACTAATCCTTCTTTACTGCATCCCTCACTCCCAAACATTGACGAATTCACACGGAAATTCCGTCGCTACGAAATACGAGTACTATGTGTTCTAAGACATTTCCTTCTATATCGAGTAACGTTTCTATGGAAACGACAGGATTTTCTTTTGGGATACGACAATCTCATTTCCGATCCACTAATCCTTCTTTACTGCATCCCTCACTCCCACACATTGACGAATTCACACGGAAATTGCGCCGCTATGAAATACTATGTGTTCTAAGACATTTCCTTCTCAATCGAGTAACGTTTCTATGGAAACGACAGGATTTTCTTTTGGGATACGACAATCACAATTCCGATCCACTAATCCTTCTTTACTGCATCCCTCACTCCCAAACATTGTCGAATTCACACGGAAATTGCGTCGCTATGAAATACTATGTGTTCTAAGACATTTCCTTCTAAATCGAGTAACGTTTCTATGGAAACGACAGGATTTGCCTTTGGGATACGACAATCACATTTCCGATCCACTAATCCTTCTTTACTGCATCCCTCACTCCCAAACATTGACGAATTCACACGGAAATTCTGTCGCTATGAAATACGAGTTCTATGTGTTTTAAGACATTTCCTTCTAAATCGAGTAACGTTCCTATGGAAACGACAGGATTTTCTTTTGGGATACGACAATCACATTTCCGATCTACGAATCCCTCTTTACTGCACCCCTCACTCCCACACATTGACGAATTCACACGGAAATTGCGTCGCTATGAAATACGAATACTATGTGTTCTAAGACATTTCCTTCTAAATCGAGTAACGTTTCTATGGAAACGTCAGGATTTTCTTTTGGGATACGACAATCAAATTTCCGATCCACTAATCCTTCTTTACTGCATCCCTCAGTCCCACACATTGACGAATTCACACGGAAATTGCGTCGCTATGAAATACGGGTACTATGTGTTAGAAGAAATTTCCTTCTAAATCGAGTAACGTTTCCATGGAAACGACAGGATTTTCTTTTGGGATACGACAATCACATTTCCGATCCACTAATCCTTCTTTACTGCATCCCTCACTCCCAAACATTGACGAATTCACACGGAAATTGCGTCGCTATGAAATACTATGTGTTCTAAGACATTTCCTTCTAAATCGAGTAATGTTTCTATGGAAACGACAGGATTTTCTTTTGGGATTCGACAATCACAATTCCGATCCACTAATCCTTCTTTACTGCATCCCTTACTCCAAACATTGACGAATTCACACGGAAATTGCGTCGCTATGAAATACTATGTGTTCTAAGACATTTCCTCCTAAATCGAGTAACGTTTCTATGGAAACGACTGGATTTGCTTTTGGGATACGACAATCTCATTTCCGATCCACTAATCCTTCTTTACTGCATCCCTCACTCCCAAACATTGACAAATTCACACGGAAATTCCGTCGCTATGAAATACGAGTACTATGTGTTTTAAGACATTGCCTTCTAAATCGAGTAACGTTTCTATGGAAACTACAGGATTTTCTTTTGGGATACGACAATCACATTTCCGATCTACTAATCCTTCTTTACTGCATCCCTCACTCCCACACATTGACGAATTCACACGGAAATTGCGTCGCTATGAAATACGAGTACTATGTGTTGTAAGACATTTCCTTCTAAATCGAGTAACGTTTCTATGGAAACGACAGGATTTTCTTTTCGGATACGACAATCACATTTCCGATCCACTAATCCTTCTTTACTGCATCCCCCACTCCCACACATTGACGAATTCACACGGAAATTCCGTCGCTATGAATTACTATGGGTTCTATGACTTCTCCTTCTAAATCAAGTAACATTTCTATGGAAACGACAGGACCTTATGTTGGGAGACGACAATCTCATTTCCGATCCACTAATCCTTCTTTACTGCATCCCTCACGCCCAAACATTGACGAATTCACACGGAAATTCTGTCGCTATGAAATACGAGTTCTATGTGTTTTAAGACATTTCCTTCTAAATCGAGTAACGTTCCTATGGAAACGACAGGATTTTCTTTTGGGATACGACAATCACATTTCCGATCTACGAATCCCTCTTTACTGCACCCCTCACTCCCACACATTGACGAATTCACACGGAAATTGCGTCGCTATGAAATACGAATACTATGTGTTCTAAGACATTTCCTTCTAAATCGAGTAACGTTTCTATGGAAACGTCAGGATTTTCTTTTGGGATACGACAATCACATTTCCGATCCACTAATCCTTCTTTACTGCATCCCTCAGTCCCACACATTGACGAAGTCACATGGAAATTGCGTCGCTATGAAATACGGGTACTATGTGTTAGAAGACATTTCCTTCTAAATCGAGTAACGTTTCTATGGAAACGACAGGATTTTCTTTTGGGATACGACAATCACATTTCCGATCCACTAATCCTTCTTTACTGCATCCCTCACTCCCAAACATTGACGAATTCACACGGAAATTGCGTCGCCATGAAATACTATGTGTTCTAAGACATTTCCTTCTAAATCGAGTAATGTTTCTATGGAAACGACAGGATTTTCTTTTGGGATTCGACAATCACAATTCCGATCCACTAATCCTTCTTTACTGCATCCCTTACTCCAAACATTGACGAATTCACACGGAAATTGCGTCGCTATGAAATACTATGTGTTCTAAGACATTTCCTCCTAAATCGAGTAACGTTTCTATGGAAACGACAGGATTTGCTTTTGGGATACGACAATCTTATTTCCGATCCACTAATCCTTCTTTACTGCATCCCTCACTCCCAAACATTGACAAATTCACACGGAAATTCCGTCGCTATGAAATACGAGTACTATGTGTTTTAAGACATTGCCTTCTAAATCGAATAACGTTTCTATGGAAACTACAGGATTTTCTTTTGGGATACGACAATCACATTTCCGATCTACTAATCCTTCTTTACTGCATCCCTCACTCCCACACATTGACGAATTCACACGGAAATTGCGTCGCTATGAAATACGAGTACCATGTGTTCTAAGACATTTCCTTCTAAATCGAGTAA